>NC_056745.1:1260388457-1260555957 GCF_019279795.1 Protopterus annectens
ACTAACCCCCTTCCCCCATGCAACCTCCCAGGCAGACACACACTTTTGCCACAGACTCATGGAGTTTGTGTATAACTGACTCCACATCTGCATCCTGTTTTTGGTCTTCAGTATCTTTTGTGTTCTATAATGTGATACTTGTCTAAGTCAAGTGACAAGACTACATTTTCATCACACTGAGCATTAGCCATCAGAGTGATTATTTCTCTCATTTGCTAAATACTTTTGAATATTTTTCACAAAATAGTATTTACTTTAGAATACGACCTTCAAAATAACAGACGTAAAGTGCTGACTTTCCATCAAATGTCAATAATATGCCTCGGGTCTTGATAAGCTCTGCAGAGTGTATTACTTTAACTTCAGCACTGCTATATCAATATTGTATGTCGTATGTCACTGTGAACTGACATAATCGAGTTATCACACTGAGTCTAAGCAAAATTACAAAGAGCTCTTGAACAGAACATCTTGTTTACATGCTCTAAAAATACAGATTATTTCTTACTGCTGTCCCATAGCAGCATTTGCATCTCCAGATACATTATAATATAATTATTATTACTCCTATGTAGCACATTTGCTGTAGAAACACAGCTGCCAACAATTTTAGAATGACTAAGAGTAACCATTAATGAATGTGAAGATGTTAAAGAAAAAGTATGAAGAATCCATATTCAGACTCATTTTCACAGCAGAGAGGAGGCATTCTGCTATGCATATAGTGCTGGATCACAAGCTCAAGTCAAACACATCAGTGGCTCTCAGCATGTGGTTTTACAGATTTTGCTGTTTTAAGTGATGCCAGAACACTGAACATAAATTTGCAATCACCAGCATTACATTGAATTAGGCAGAGTAATGCTTTCTCTACTCAATGTATTAACATTAGGATAAGCAGTTATATTAAACATTCATTCTATAAATATTAATATGAACAATATAAATCAGCTGATTTTGTTCAATACTTTGACATCCTCAGTAATATATGACTGTAATAAGCTTAATTCTTATCTTTAGCTATCCTGAACCAGTTTGATGGTAAGAGCTGCATTTCAGTAGTTTGCATTGTGTACATTTCCCTCATTGCACAATGTATCCAAATATCATTTATGCCTAACATGTGAGAGCTTTTGAAAGTAATAATTCAGGTGCTAATGAGTCATCTGATTAGTCACACACACACACACACACACACACACACACACACACACACACACACACACACACACACACACACACACACACACACTTGTACATTTGTTTATTTGCAATGTATGAGATTTGCCAGTAGCTTAAGTAACTACAGAACTAAAGTGACAACTATTAGTTTAAAGTTATTTGCCACACTTTTAAGAGATCCATTTTTGTTTTGAATGCATTATGGTAGCAGAATTATCTACTGCAGTGGTAAATGCTCTGTGCATTTTCTTTGAAGGAATTATTTATTTCCTAGATGAAATTGCAAAGACAGATGTTCCACAGGAATACTGAAACTTATTTTTCTGTGAAACTCTACCACAAGCATTGTCATCTTAGATGAACAGTATTAGAATAGAGCTGAAAGTATTGGAGTGTTGCAGGCGTTTTTCAGAGACTTCTTTTTTTTTCCCCTGGCCATCAGCTGTGACATGATAAAAATAAAATAAATGCATTCATATTCAGTTTTGTAATCTAATCAGTACTGCACTGGATGTTTTATTATTTTACTCAGCACTACTTTTCAAGGACTTAACATTAAGTCTGTGCAATGGTGAACTAGCTTCTATTTGTGTGTTTTACTGCCGGTAGCCTCATGCTTGTTGCGTGTGTTTTTAAAATTGGTATTAAACAGCGTGTTTTGTTTCTGCAAAAATTATTACTCAGTGTTGTATTGTTTTCAGAAGTCTCATCCAAGATATGATGTTAGCTGTGCTGTGCATGAATCTTAATTGCTCAGAATATTGCAGAATGTCCCTGACTGGGTTTTCATATACACATGCAGAACTTTAACACAGCACTGCTATATACTTCATACAGGACACATATTGCTACATACCTCACACATGACTCTCATGTGCACATCACAATCAAGCTCCATGATTTATTCTCAGCACAATCATCATTCCAACATCTCTATTACTTTCCAAATAGTTTCAGGAATAGTCCTTTGTCCCCTTGTAAACTACACTGCATTATATATCTGTCCTACAATTTTGTTCTCATTTTCTTCATAAATAAAAAAAAAGAAAACAGTTCACATTAATACAGCAGAATGTAAATAATGTGCCCTGTCCTGTATGATAACTATGCCACCATGTGACGCAGGAAGGCCTCCTCTTGTGAAACCTACTCCTGGTATTTATTGATCTATAGTGCCTGTGCCGTAGTGTGAACATACAGCTGTTGTGGGTCACCAGGTTCAAACCCCAACTAGTACATCATGTCACATGCCACTTGCCACTGCACAGACCACTACTATATTCCGCCTTACACAGAGCAATAGCACCACCACCATGTGGTACAATGGCTTGGTGCTAATATTCCTCCCTTGTGGGGACCAACCAAGACTGCAGCATGAGCAATCAGCACAGCTGACATCATCTACACTAGTGTTCCCATGGCCAGTTTCCCAGTTTGTGTGTGTGTGTGTGTGTGTGTGTGTGTGTGTGTGTGTGTGTGTGTGTGTACGTGCACATCTGTGTGTGTGATATGCTGAACATGTGACAATGATGACTGCTGTGCTGACCATGACACGCTGTGCATGTTAGTGGACTTTGACAAGTTTGATGCCACAGGTTACTAGTTTTGTATTATTTTACTCACTGTATGCCACTGCATTTTAAATGTCACATACATGTTTTTGCAGGGATGACATCTTATGATAAGCAGTTATGGCACTATATGGCACACAACACATTATAACTTTCATGATTTTATGACTATAATTTTTAACACACTGCTGAAACTGCATTTCTTTACACATGTCAAACAGTCATGTTAAGAGTGGATAATCTGTACATAATTTCTGATGAACATGTCCCTATTGTTAGCCACAATGTGTTGCATAGGTATACATGGAACAGCATATCTGTTCCTCCCATGACATTTTACTCTGTAGGTAATGGCAGTCAGTACACATCACATCAACATAACACATGCATTCCACAGTCTAGCAGCACATGCTTATAAGTTCATAGATAAATATTAGGCTAGCTGTCCTTGCTGGTCATTTTAAGCCAAGACAATTTCCCTTTTAGTGCTCAAAATAAACTATTTCATTCAGCTATAGACTGGCCTTAGCCATCCCATGGTTGATAATTATATATTACCCCTAATGTGAATAATTGGGATCATATCATAAATAATTTGAGGGGACCCATGCATGGGATAAAGCATTTAGGAGCTGCATCTGTCCATTAGTAGTATTACCCTCTGCAAAATATACCTGTCCCTCCAAACTGTTCTGTTGATGTTGCAGAAGAGGTTTAGGTCCCTAGACTGATTATTTCTGATGTCATTTGACTTGCTGATGTGCAGTAAATCCATTAATAATGGATCAGAGGATTCCTTGTATGCCAGACAGAGGTCACTTCAAAGCAGTTTGAAGGTTATTGAGTACAGTGACAGGGCTCTGAGTTGGTGCATGTAGGACATGTTGTTTAGGGCTTGTTTTTGTTTAGTAAGTAATGTGTGTGGTGTTGTTGTTGTTGTTGTGTGTCTGGAATGTCGTTGTTTATAAGCTGTGCAATATAGAAGGGCTTTCTTACAACAGACATATGTCGGTCAAAAGTTTGGTCACTGTCTACATAAATTCCCAAATTCTAAACAACTGAATCAATTCTTAGGGGCATATTGTCAATAAAGATACAGTAATCCATTTTTTGCTATTTAGTTTCAGACCATGATTTTGACACCAGTTATTTATGTGAGACAAACATTCCTGCAGGATGACTAAGTCATTTGGTGGATTCAATGATTGCTCCTAGCTTGCAGTCATCTGCAAATTTAGTCAGCCATAGCACTTTGGTATTAGCGGACTTCAATGGTGGTATACTTTTGCAAATAACAGTTTCATTTTCATATGATATAACATGCTTACAAGATTCTAGATTAGTGTAGCTGTCATGTGTTGTGGTGGTATATCATTATCAATGGGTACACATCACCAGTTGCTTCTTGTCCCTGTGTATGCCTTGCACATCATGACTCAAGGTTCTGAGTGAGACATTGCTGTGTTGCCTGTGCCAGCTGTGATGCCCCCTGCTGGCTCTCAAATCAAGTAGTTTCACCACCACACCACACTGGCAAGCTAGGGGGGCATAGATGACAGGTGACACAAACACAGTACACAACAAGTACAATACACAGAGATCACAGACACAGTCAGTCTCAGCTATAGCATTATGATCTCAGCTGAGGGGCCAAGTGAAATACCTCCAGCACCTTCTCTGTGTCCAGTGCCCCTACTTATCAGCTGCTATAAGGCCCTTTTAATCCAAATGGTAGTCTGACCAAGACTTGCAAGGATATTTAGGAGTGGCTTATACAGTGTCACCAAATACATATGCAAGTACTCTAAGAGCTTAAATATGTCTCACAAGTATCCATCATACAGATAGGTTTAAATATATTTAATGATAAATAATTCTCAAATAAATACAGAAAATATCTAAATTAATATTTACTATATTCCTGTCTATATCTAAAAGAGATACTATGCCCTAAAACTTACTTACAGCAAGTCAAGTGCTGATGTTGATGATGAGTGGATGTTCTTGCTAGGTCCAATACAAAATATAAAATGCCCAGTCCCTCTCTGAAAGAGTTCCCATATTAATATCAAACATTACTGCTGGGTCAGCTTGGATGACATCACTCTTTGTCATCTGACTTCAGTTCCCAGACTAAACAGAAACTTAACAGAATTTAACATCTCTGTGTGAGAAATACTTATCTCTCAGATCTTTGCATATCTTGGAAGTCATAAAACAATAAAATGCTTTTACATTTGAAACCTAGTGATTACTTCTCTCCAAGACAATACAAAAAAACGTCTAGCTCTAGACATTGTGTCTGCTACTGAACTGAAACTGAAAGATAACATCTTTTGTTTATGGCCCAGCTATAAAGAATTTAACCTCAACTATTCTTAAGTTTTGTAGATTAGTCTTCCATGTTCCAGCTACAGTTCTGTATAAATCATATCAGTATTCAAAAATAATTTGCAAAATTCTGTCTTGAGAGCCTATCTGTGCTGGCATTGCTAACCCCACTGCAGTGCTGCACTATCATATCATATGCTTGCAACCCAAGTCTCCACCTTAGTAACTTGGCATTTTTCTGGCTGGCTCGATGTAGCCATGTTAAAGGATTTTTGTCTGTAACTACAGTGAATTTCCTAACATAACCAAACATACTTTGTACTCATAAAGTATAATTAATACTACTACAGTGGCATACCACTGATTGACGTTAATGTATACTCAGGTGGAACTACAAAAACTGTTCATATATCTATTGGATGTTCTAATCATCCTTCCATGTACAGACATCCTATTAGGACTATTGGATTTATGAATTCCATCAGCTCAGATTTCTTTTTGCAACAGTTCACTTTCAGTTATGTATTGTCACATGATTATATGTTTCCATTTTGATGATTCCTCAGGTTATAGTGGACATTTCTTTTCAACAGATGGTTTTGATTATTTCATTATAATTCTTGTTACCTTCTTCTCCATGGGTAACATAAGTTATGGGCTGAACCACTTAATTAATCACCTGGTTTAGGCTGTTGACCTTTCTAGGCCTGCAAAATTGTGAGCCTCTCTCCATTCTGCAGATCACATAATTTTATAATAGTCTTTATGTTTCTGCTGATTGCTTTCTAGCATGTCTCAGTTGATACAGTTAACCTGCTTTTCATACTTCTGACCATTGCTAATTAGATATAATATTGACACTCTTTTTTATCACAGTTTTCATTGTCTGGGTATTTTTCTCCACTTGGCTGTTTACTGTGGATATATATATATATATATATATATATATATATATATATATATATATATCTGTGGGTCCATTTGATAACATCAAAAACCCACATACCTGAAAATGAAAAGACTGAGGCAAAAACAATGAATCCTCACTTAACTGATACCTCACAACACTGAGAATTTACCGAGGGGAAAGTAACCGGTTAGACAACAAGCACAAGAAACCACACAGAAGCACTTCAAACCTACACAAGTGGGGAGCTGCATCCCCACATCCCCCTAACTAATTATACCAACTCTGAGATCGCACTATAGTAGGGGAAAAGGGCAAACTACCAAATGTTGCCTACGGGAACTGTATCTGAAATCAGATTTTACACCATTTGTGGTACCACTTGGGTAATCTATCTCGTGACATGCACCTGCTCAGCCTTTTATGTAGGGCAAACTTCTAGACTTTTACAGTTATGCATATCTGAACACTGCAGTGACATCAGAACAAAAAAATCTAGTAATACCCTTTATAAACATTCATTGACACACAGGAACACAAATTTTAGATTTACTGTTCTAGATAGGCTCATGGGTAACAGGATTAATAAAGCTGGATGGCACTCTATACTAAACACCAAAGAAAAAAAGTGCATTATTAAGTTGGGTGGTCTATTTCCACCAGGTCTCAATGAGAATTTTACAACTACCAATGAGCTTTAATCTCGATGACAGGCTGAGTACAAAATTGAGCAATGGAGTTATGGTATTTGTATTGACACTGATGAAGGCTATGTGTTTTTTATAGCCAAACCCGGTCAGATTACTCTTTGCTTTTATGTCATTATGAAATATTGATTTGCCATAGTCTGCTGGCCTCCCGTTTTGTTATTTTGACTGCCTCCTTTCCCTGGGTAACTTGTCAGTTATGTGAGGAGTCATTTAATTGAAAATGATTGGCTTTTTGATCAAAAAACATTGCCAGATATGACAATGTCAGCTTTTCCATCTCTCAAATATGGACAAGTACATAGGTCATAATTACACTTGTGATTGTTACTTTAATCAGTTCAAAGTATTTGAAACAATAATCTACACATATGAGAAACATAGTACCTCTGAATCAAAACAAATCTGTTCCCACTCCATTTTATAGACTTCCTGGCACTGGAGTCGCTAAGATTTCCTTCCTTGCATTATTATTATAATATGAATTACATATAGCATAACTGCAATATTTTTCCTGTGCTGACATTAAACGCCATATGTTATGACTTTAGTTGTTTCTTAGAACTTTACTTTTCCCGGATGTGGCATAGAGGGATGAAGCCCTGACTACAGTCCAGTCGATCTGGGTTTGATTAGTGGCTCATACAACTTATGAAAAGGCAAGGGATGGATCAACATGCCAATCTGGGGAGGGTGGGAGGTTTGCTGAGTGTTACCAGCCATGATCCCTGTAGGACTCCAGGGATATTGTGTGAGGGGGATATAACTTAGGAGGGGTGGGGTGCTGGGCATGACTGAGCTGCTGCAGAGGCAGGGTGATAAGCTGCATTCCCCCATTGCATGCTTTCCTTCAAGCAGTACTATGACACTGTGTTGGTAGGGCAGGTGGTAGGGCAAATGAAACCCCTGGCAATGGAATGTAGATGAACAAGATCCCCAGGATGTTCTGCAGTTTCATGATCAGCACAAAAGAAGCAGAATATGTTTAGAGGGATCAATAAACCTGGCAGACCTGTCACAGATGTTGGACACTATATAGCAAGGAGGTAAGATGAAGCAAGGGAAAGATCAAAAAGATTTAAAAAAAATTAAAGCAAAAAACTTTTCCTAAATGTGATATATGTACCTTCTCATGCACTTGTTTTCTCAGCTGATTAGGAGCTATTATTTTGTCAGCTTTGAATATCAAACCTTGGATTAACATTATATCTATCTCTAAGAAAAATAAAACTAAATTCATTTCCTTACTGATGATTTCACTCAAGGAAACCACTTGTGGTAATGTCTTCTAGTAACCAAATGTCTAAGATGTTATCATTGGAGAAGCACAGAGTGTAGTTAAGTAAATGGTCGATGGCTTGATTATTTAGCTCAGTAGTATAAGCATCTGCATGTACTCTAAGACCATGTGCTGTTGTGAAGAATAACTGGTGAATAAATAAGTACATTTTTTGGTTCACAATAATTTCCAAATTTCTCTCTAGTTCCTGTTATTTTGTATTTTTTTCTCCTCTTGAAAGGCAAAAGTATTAAACATATTCCAGTCTTCTTTCTCAGCAAAACTCAAAACATCATATACCATGGTGACTTTATTTAAAATAAACTGATAAGTAAATTTCATGTTTTGACTTATAAGCATATATTAAATTTATCAAAACCAAATATATTTCTTCACTTCTGATACACTGAAATGTGTCTGTATCCAGGGACGGTGTAAGCATTTTGGGGGCCCCCAGCAAATGTCAAGTTGGGGTCCCCTTGGACACTTCCATTCTAAGTATCATCCTGTTACTATCACCCCTCCTATGCAACCTTTTAGTTTATGCTGTAGTGTTTTAGAGGTAATATACACAGACTGAACTATAGTTACAGTGCTCTTACATTATGAGAGGCCTGTGTACAACACTATGTTGGCTCATGTCACAGAAGGACATTCACAGTTAATGGAATTTAGTTGTAGCAATGACACATTACAACAACTCCATATGTGGGGCTGGACTTAGGTGAAATGATGCCCTAAGCACTGCCTACTGCCCCCCTCCACATGCATCCCATGGGCTCCAGTACTCCCATCTGCTGCCCTCCCAGCTCACCACATTATGCACATTACTTTTTTCTCCCTTTTCTCACATTTTGCCTTACTCTACAGCTTTTTCAAGAATCTACATTTTTCTATATGCTCTGAAACACACACATTTTATGTTTTTCTTTTTATATGACCTGCTTGACTTACAAAGCCATGTTTGACCCAGCTTTGTTAGAAATGCTACATATGGAATACACTGCAACTTTAAAACAAAAACACGTTTAGGTACTGACTGTGTTTTTACAAGTGAATACATTTTGGGTTTTAGCTGTGGACGTAGTTTCCAGTACATGTTTTTTGTTTATAGAAATGCTACATATAAAGAAATTGCAATCCCTCTCCACCACATGCTCCAGAGACCTCAACCTCATTACCACAATCAACAGAACATGCTGAAGGGTCAGGTTCATAATGCAGAGACTGCCCATGCTCTGGAACAGACTTCCCATACATGTCAAGCAGAGCACCTCATTGACCCTCTTCAAGAGAAATCTTGATGAATGAATGGGAAATAGAAATTCACCCCGGGGATCACTCCAGTGGCTCTACTCGATAGAGGCACTGGGAACTAACGTTGGGCTGCACAATGCCAGGGCCCTTCTCTTGGCTAGGCTTGTAAAGGCTCCAGGGCCATTAGCCTAGTACACACCTATGAACCTAATGACAGTTTGAACAGAAACTATGATTAAGGAAAGAAATTCAGTATTTCTGTTCAGATTTAGTTTTCCTTGCATTTTAGAACATTTTCCCAACCTTTTAATCCAATGGTGGCCTGAAAAAAATCATGAGTCAGAAAAGAATTTCAGTCTTACTTTTTTGTCTTTCAAGAAAGACATAAGTTGTGCCCAAGGGTTAATGTTCAAAGCTGACAGAATAGTAGCTCACAATAAACTAATAATGCAATTGTTGTAAGGACACACAAATCCTGTCTAGGAATACTGCCTGCTTCCCTACCCCCCCCAAAGAAAAAGACAGTGATGCCTGTGCATCCCTCTGATGTTAGATTTGGATGAAAGCAGAAGTTCAGATGGCCGTGGTCATGCATTTTAAGTGAATGCTTTTGTATATATACATAGCATGCATTTTCACTCCTCACCCTTTCCTTCCCAAAGGCAATCATCACTATATGTGCCTGGTGTGCGATTGTGACAAAATTGGAAAAAAAGTAATGAATTCCACATTGTTGCTAATATATAGTACACTGCCCCTGCACATGGTATAGTAACTTTTTTGTATACCTCTGAGGTTTGTGAGAAAAGTAAAAGAAACAGTGACCCCGTCTCCAACATAAGCTATAATGACCTCTTCTGCATACCTCCAAGGTTTGATTGTGATAAGAATTAAAGAAGTAATGAACACACAATCGCCAGTCCCCCAAACAACTTCACTCCCCTGTCACAGCTGCACATACTGCATGACATCCCTACCCCCTGTCCCCTACCTTGTATTTCTAAAGAACAGGTCATAAATGCCCTCTCTAAGTCCAAGAACACAACATCTATGGGACCTGACATCCCAGGCGACATCCTACATGCCCTCCAACAAGAATTAGCAACACCACTGGGTACCCTCTTCAATCAGTCCAAGCACTGGCTTTGTCCCAGCTGAATGGAAAATGGCCACCGTTATGCCCTTGCACAAAGGTGGTGGTTCCACCGACCCCCGGAATTTTAGACCTATTAGCCTGACTAGCTTTATCTGCAAGGTCATGGAGCAAATCATCATGGACTTTATCAACAAAGATATAGGTAATCTCCAAACACTTGACCCTACTCAGTTTGGATATGTCAAAGGGAGATCATGCCTGTTAAACCAAGAAAGTCGCCAAGGCTCTGGATGAGGGGAAATTTGTGCATACAGCCTACCTAGACTTAGCTAAGGCTTTTGACACTCTCCCCCACTCAGGCATCATTGACAAACTCACCCAGCTAGGTGTCAACCCTTATATCATTAAATGGGCCACTAAATGGCTCACTAATAGAACACATATACTCAAAACAGGGAATATACTTCAAACAGCAGACCTGTAACCAGTGGTGTTCCACAGGGATCAGTCCTGGGACCTCTACTGTTTGGAATCTATTTCTCAGAAGTACAAGCAAAAACTAAAGATCTGTGGCTGACAAAGTTTACTGACTGCAAACTGGGAGTGGTCATAGAATCTCCATATGAAGTCAACATCCTACAAGAGGGTCTTACACAAACAAATGATTGGTGCCAAAGTCATGGCCTTAAACTCAATGCAAAAAAAATGTATTATCATCCCTTTCAGTTAGAGCAATGTTCCTGCTAACTACCACATCAATAACAACAACCTAAGTACTTACTCTGTGGTGAGACACCTGGACACACAGGTTGATGCAACCTTACCTTTGATCACCATGTCTCCACAGTGGTAAGAAGGGCATTCTACACTGCTCATCTCATAAGTAAGGGCATTGCCTCCAGAAAAAAAGAAGCCATAGCCCCAGGGGTTCCACTTGTGTCCCTCATGGACATGGGCAATAGGTGCTGATCGTGGAAAGAAGGGTAGAGCTTAGCTAGACTTGTAAGGACCCTAGGTCCATTAGTCTACTAATGTCCTATTATCCTATAAGACACAGGCATACATACTTCTGCGATGTAATAAGGATTCCCATTACCAAACAATCATAGGGGCATAGTGACAATTTTTAAATATTGCTCTTACAAACTTAAAAAGTTGATAGAATAACAGGTTTTATATGAGCATGAATTTTCTTTGTTTTTTTTTACTTAAACATTAGCATAAATGTTCTGTTTAGTTAAAACTGATTACAAATCAGTCACCTTTGAACTGACACTAACACCAGAACTCAAAAGGGTGAAATCAGACTAAAAAACTTCACCAAGGCAAACTATACCATCCTAGGTGAAGGTATAACTGCATTCCAAGCCTCACCCCAAGCTGAAAATGGTAACTATGCTGAAACATACATTAAACTAGCTCAGAGGCGGTCTCTGCTTAACATACAAGGCCATGTCAAACCCAGAGCTATTGGACATGCTACACGTAAAGAAATCCCAATCCCTCAGAGCCACACAGTCCAGGATCTAAACCTTGTCATCACAATAAACAAAACATAAACCAACACAGTCCTGGCACTCTAGGAGGTTGAAAATAAAAAGATTTAAGCACAATGAAATGTGGAACCAACAGCTTTATTGCATAAATGCAATTAATCCATAGTAGCGTTTTCGTCTTCAATTATACTTCCTCAGATGCAAAACGGATTTACCAAGCTGTGACTTCCTTTTGTACAACACATAATACATACAATTAATTATTCAACCAATTAAAATCGATTTCTTGAAGTCATGTTATTCTTTAAATTAATATACATTTAAAAACCTCATGTTAACTATATAACTAATTAATTGGCGTTTGCACATATTCAAACCAACCAAAAATAACAAACCACTTATATAGTATTAAAGTGTAATATATAATATAAAGTATAAAAATATATAAATATATAAAAATATATATAAATGTATAAAAATATATAAATATATGTATGTGTATAGGCATTCCAACTACGCCACTCAATAATCTAAACTTTAACCTAATGTTCTTTAAAAACTAATATTTTTTCATTCTATTTATAGTTTTGCAGCTCTCAACTTTAAAATGGGTACTACAGATAGATGTTTATTAATTCCTGGATGCTTATTAGTCTCCAACACCAACTGCAAAAAAAAGCTCCCTCACATCTATCCTCACATCTACCATTGGACTGTAAAAATTCTAAGTGGACATTTTTTGTTTTGTTTTGGAAAAGATAGTCCCTGACCCTAGGGGTGGTGCATGGGAAATGAGGATAGATGTGAGGGAGCTTTTTTGGCAGTTGGTGTATATGCTATATGCAATTTCAATAGCTCAGCATGTAAAACACTCCCCTTTGGTACTGGAAGAGCAGAAGGCTATGGGTCCTATTTTCATTCCAGATAATTATATTGCTGACACTGCAGTTCAGCATTAGAGGGGTGCTGCGCTTCTGAGTAAGTCTTCCTTTAAATGAGACACTAAACAAAGTTCCCACTGGCTTGAGTTGATAATAGCTCAGGTGACTGTATAAGATCCCACAGCACCTATTGAAAAGAGTGGGGATATTTATTTAAAATCATATTATACATACACAAACTTAAAATTTAACACAAAATTCCATATTCATTAGAACACACACAGAATAATCCTTATCATTTTATACTACATGCACATTTAAAGAAAATAAAATAAACTTTTTAAATATTTTATTTCAATTATTCATCATCCCCACCCTTTTTCCCTCAACAAAATTAGAATATTAGCTTTGTTACATATTTTATTAAACAGTAATTCCTCCAACCTCACATTCCAGATCTGATAAATAACAAACATATAAATATATTTTTGTTCTCTCACTGGTGTATCACATTAGCAGTAACACCCATGCACAATGTTTTCTATTTCTACTTCATTTAAATGTTTTATAAACCCATATTTCTTTCATAATTTCATCATTCTTAGGATTTTGACAAAAAACATGTTCTGTGATTTCTTCTTTACTACACTTTATGCAATTCCTCTAATTTGCAAGTTTATATTTCTTCACTGGCACTTTTATTATAAGCCTGCATATAAAATTGTGTCCTTCCTCCCATCTCACACACTTTCTTTCTTTCTTTCTTTCTTTCTTTCTTTCTTTCTTTCTTTCTTTCTTTCTTTTATTGCATCCTTAACTTTAATAGTATCCCACTGTTCACTATAAAAAGTTTTTTCCATAATTTCTTCATATGAAATTCTCCTCTGTTGTTCAACTTTAGCTACATCAATTTTCCATTATTTTATTTTTTATTTCACTCACTAATCTCTCTTTTTTCTTAACTTTAACTCATTTCTTCTTTTCACTTCTGCCCATACTTCTTCATACTTTGCTCTTATTGTATCTTTTAATGTTCCCTTTCCCTATTTAAAGTAATTTCAAAATGCATTGCAAACTTAAAGATGTCAAAAACATCAGATTTTTTAAATCAGTCTACAGTTTTCTTTTTTATTACATATAATACCCCCTTTATCTGAGTTAATTCTAAGGCCCCATATTATACTACAAATAATTTTTTGCAACATGTTTTGGGAATGCAACTACTGAACCAAAGTATCCACATTTATACAAGTTAATTGCCATAATTAAGTCCACTTTTTTAAACTTAGAGAATTTCCACATTTTATTTATCTCATACACTTTATCTAACAATTCCTGCCATTACTTTTTGAATTAATCAGACTCACCAAAATAATCTTTAATACGTATATTTTGTTTTTTATTAATTTGGGGAAAGCATTAACAAAGTTGTTTTTACACTTCAAAACCTTTGCCTCTGTTGTTCAACTTTAGCTACATTCATTTTCCATTATTTTATTTTTTATTTCACTCACTAATCTCTCTTTTTTCTTAACTTTAACTCATTTCTTCTTTTCACTTCTGTCCATACTTCTTCATACTTTGCTCTTATTATATCTTTTAATGTTCCCTTTCCCTATTTAAAGTAATTTCAAAATGCATTGCAAACTTAAAGAAGTCAAAAACATCAGATTTTTTTAAATCAGTCCATAGTTTTCTTCTTTATTACATATAACCCCCCCTTTATCTGAGTTCATTCTAAGGCCCCATATTATACTACAAATAATTTTTTGCAACATTTTTTGGGAATGCAACTACTGAACCAAAGTATCCACATTTACACAAATTAATTGCATTAATTAAGTCCATTTTTTAAACTTAGGGAATTTCCACATTTTATTTATTTCATATATTTTATCTAACAATTCCAGTCATTACTTTTTGAATTAATCAGACTCGCCAAAATAAACTTTAATACGTATATTTCCTTTTTTATTAATTTGGGGAAAGCATTAAAAAATTGTTTTTACACTTCAAAACCTTTGCTTTTAGTATTTAATACTAAACCTACATAGCTTATCTATTATTCTATTTTTTTTAGCTACTTCCATTAGCCATCCTATAGTTTTGGCTACTATGACCACATCAACAGAGTACATCATCACCAGAGGCACCATTATGTATCCTTTATATTCATCAGTCTCTAGGCCTTTCATAATCCTAATGCAAGTATTACAGTATTCAAAGGACATCCATGCCTCACTCCTTTCTCAATTCTTCTTTCATCTTTCACCCATCGATTCACTAATATTCTCACTTTATTATTCTCATAAGCTGTTTTATTATTTTCCTAGTCTGTCTCTCAAAACCATATGATTCAGAAAGATCCCATAACTGTCTTTTTCCAATAGTGTCTTATGCCTTTTCCACATCATATCCTTTTGTTCTCCCCTCTCCTTCCTTAATACTATAAATGACTTCCATAATTATCATCAGCATTTCTCTATTCTGCTTATTTTATTACCACAAAATTAGCTTTCCAAATTTTAAGTAGTATTTTTCTAACCTAACTTCCAACATAATCTGTATTATTTTCATAAATAGTTTATAACTGGATTTCATTAAGATGATTGTCCTCCAGTTCTTTAAGTTCTCCTTGTTCTCTTTCTTTCAGATCAAGTTTATTACTCTTTCACAAATACTGTCCTCAGTACAACCTTTTTTTCTTCCATTCATTCAAAACTAATATCCTTCTTGACAATAACACAATGTTATTAAAAACAGGCCACAAATATGGCACAAAAATCTGGACATTTTGTGAACATCCATACAGTTGGGAGATTAGTCGACCCTACTTTGGAATTAAAAAAAAAAAAAAAAATTACTTTTCTGGGTTCTGCAGCCAGTCAAATCCCTTGCTTCACTTAAAAGGACCTGATTGAGTGCAGCTTACTGACAAATGAAAATAAAGACAGAAAAATTTTTGCGATCTCGCGATGATGTCACACAGCCATGTGGATGTTGACTATGAGCTGCTGAGGAACAAGCATAGGAAATGGTGAAACCCGCGGCAGCTGCATGGGGGCCCTTGTTCATGGGGGAAATAATCTGGGGCTGGGTTTCGCAGGTGCCTAATGCCATCTATATCTGTATCATATGTTCGAAGTTTTATAACTACACTATACTATAACCTACACTAGTCAGGTAAGTTCCGTTTTTTTATTTTTGTTTTTTTTTATTACATGTTCGATGTTTGAAACTTTGAACATTTAAATTCGATTATTTAACGTTTGAAGTTTTTAGACTTTGAACATATAATATAGACTCATTGAAATATATATGAATGTTCATCGGCATGTTGACAGATACTATTAATGTTTTACCAGACACATTGAGGTCTTTATGGTGACTCCATGTACTCAGAATAAGCCTGTATCCCATGCAGTATCTAAGAAAAGTAACTCTACTTGTTAAAGATGTGGCAGCATGTAGTACAGGTAGCTTACATCCATCTATTCATGCTAATATACAGATATTTCATGCATGGGCAATAATGCCCTTCTGCCCTCCCACTCTGCCAAAACAGTTATGTTCATAATAACTTCCAAGCTGTACTTAAAAGATCTAAACTAGTGCTTGCTTTAATGTAGTCTGGCAGTCTGTGTGCACACATGCCTTTGGTGCTGGAAGACCAGAATGCTGTGGATTTTATTCCCACTCCAGGTGATTAAACTGCTGACACTGCAGCATTGGGCAAGCAATATTAAATCAAGGTTCCGTCTGCTTGAGTTCATAAGTTCATAGGTTGGTACTAGGCTATCGAACCTAGGGCCTATACAAGACTAGCCATAAAAATTCCCGGGCTATTTTTCCCATACTATTTACTTCCCTGGACCTCTGTCTAGCAGGGCGACTTAGAAGTTGGTGGTAGTTCAGGTGGCTGTAAAAGATCCCACAGCATCTATCAAAGAGAGTAGTTTTTTTTAATTAACGCAACATAAACAAAATGTATTTTACATATTTACTATATATATATATATATATATATATATATATATATATATATATATATATATATTTTTTTTTTTTTTTTACAAATACATATCTACATATTTCTATATACCATCATCATCATCATCATCATTATTCTTCCACAATTGACCCCCACTCCTTCTACAACCATAATCTAATTTTTCTGAATATATTAGCCAAAATCCATTTCTCATTAAACAAAATTTCATTCAATGTTTCATTCCAAATAACCCGTTACATAAAATAAATTATCTTCCCTTATTACATACTTTTTCTTCTTGTTTTTATAATATCTACACATAATAATATTCATGTGTACATTGTTTTATATTAATACTCTCAAAACATTTTTCTTCACACTACTTTTTCCAGAGTTTAACCCCTTTTTTACATTTCAAGAAAAAAAAATATTCTGTTGTCTCTTCCTACCCACACAATAAACACACCCCAGGATTTAATAAACTCTGTGTAGGAACTGTGTAGAGCCTACATGGAATGTATCCATGTACATGGCTATGGTCCCCCCTCAGCAGTGTGCCACGCATATTAATGATGGCGCACTGCCAAGGGTGAGCCGAGGAATACGGATATTGAATCAGTGTTGTCTGTGTTTTTTTTTTTATTTTCTTTGTTTTAAATGCATTGAGGTGTGGAGTACACCAATGCCAAGCTGTGCTCACATGTAGACAGCTGACACCTGCCAGACATCTAAAAGTAGAAACTGGATGTAATTAATAAGCATAATGACATTTTATGTGTTTTTTTTTTTCATTTGCACAGTGTGGTGCAGAACACAGCGGAGCTCATACATGCATAGCAAACACCTGCTAGACATCTAAAAATAGAAACAGGATGTAATTAATTATCTATTTATTGGTATGTTTAAGTATGTTTGCTTGGTGTGGTGAGGTGGTCAGCACTGCTAACAGGTATATTAAGCATATATGTGGGAATTCTGCAAAATCCATTGGACTTCAATCATCTGTCGATATGGCTGATGGTGTTGGAGAAGGTGTGTGCTTTCAGGCACAGTTGTGAGGCATTCAGGAGTCTAGGGTCATAGTTAGGCTCCATATCAAAAAACATGAAGATAGGATACTGCAGGGCAGTTTCCAGGGCTTGGAATGTAAGGTGGAGGCCTGGGACTGACTGGCCAGAAAACTCACCATTGCTACTGGTATCCCCTGCACAAGTGAGCAGTGTCGTTACCACCATGATGACCTGAAAAGGTTAAAGAGTGGAATGTTGGACACCTTGGTCCAAGAAGTGAGGACAGAAAATGCCCCACAAATATGTAAGTAAGTTTTCCTCTGTTTTACCTCTGTTTTACCAATATTTAATTTGAATGTCTGCAAAACTGGTATGCATAATGGTGTGCTTATCTCACAACAGCTGCAGCTGAGAGGGCTCACAATGTCAAGTCTCATGCCTGGCACCTGGCCAGGTTGTGCTGTGAGTGTGGTGAGTATGGATATATTATGCCAACTGTAGTGTAATATGCAAGAAAGAGTAAAGCATTAACTGCAATAAAGTATATACAATAAAGACTTTAGTGCAATAAATGTGGAATTAGAGCTGTAGTGCAATAAATGAATAATAACAAGTGTAGTTAAATAAAAACAAGAAACAATATCAATAACAGCAAGAAAAATGGTGCACATCAGAATTGTCTTGTCATAACCATTGCAGTAGAACTGTATGCATTGAGTCTGTAAGGTAAGGTAAGGTTGCTGCAGCCATTATAACACTATAATAGCTGTAGAATACAAATCTAATGGCTGCAAACAGTATTCTCTAACTCATAGTACTGTTCAAGGTTGTCACTAGGCCAATACTGGTCATGTAATGCTCTGTATTCCACATACTTCAGGTAATAAAGATATATGGATGAGGTAGCCCATCCACGGGCAGATATTGTGTGTGGACTTCACAGATTTTTCAAACCAATAACAATAATATGTGTTTACCAGTATTGTTAAAAGTGAAATAAAGCTGTAGTAATATATGCAGTCTGGTTGTATACCATGCAAGTGTGTTCTGTTGGCACTGCAGTCTAATATAACACTGTAACATTACCAGAATTCTAGAGGAAAGTCCTGTAACTTGCATTGCACAATTCATAGTATG
Source organism: Protopterus annectens (assembly GCF_019279795.1). Lineage (NCBI taxonomy): Eukaryota > Metazoa > Chordata > Ceratodontiformes > Protopteridae > Protopterus > Protopterus annectens. The sequence goes on from NC_056745.1 coordinate 1,260,407,303, forward strand.
TTTCCAGGTGATCTCCAGGCAAGTAACAGTCACCCTGTAGTCAGCAGTAACTCACTAGCTCAGTCTGTTAAATCCCTTGTACACAGTACATTTTGTCACACACATTCCTGGGTTCGAATCCAGTGCTATGTAGCACTACATTTTCAGTATCAATTAAGTCTTCTTCTTTCAGTTGTTCCTGTTAGGGGTTGCCACAGTGGATCATCTGTTTCCATTTCTTCCTGTCCTCTGCATCTTGCTCTGTCACACCAACTGCCTGCATGTCCTATTTCACCACATCCATAATCCTTATCTTAGGCCTTCCTCTTTTCCTCTTACCTGGCAGCTCCATCCTTAGCATCCGTTTCCCAATATAACCAGCATCCCTCCTCAGCACATGTCCAAACCAATGCAATCTCGCCTCTCTGGCTTTGTCTCCAAACCGTCCAACCTGAGCTGATCCTCTAATATACTGATTCCTAATCCTGTAAATCTTTATCACACCCAATGCAAATCTTAACATCTTTCAGTCTGCCACCTCCAGCTCTGACTCCTGCCTTTTTGTCAATGCCACTGTCTCCAACTCATATAACATAGCTGGTCTTACTACCCTCTCGCAGGCCTTCCCTTTCATTCTTACTGGTAACTGTCTGTCACAAATCACTCCTGATACTGTTCTCCACTCTGCCTGTGCTCTCTTCTTCACCTCTCTTCTACACTCACCATTACTCTGAACTGTGATCCCAAGTATTTAAATTCATCCACCTTCACCAGCTCTACTCCCTGCATCCTCACCATTTCTCTATCCTCTTTCTCATTCATGCACATATATTCTGTCTTAGCCATGTTGACTTTCATTCCTGTCCTCTCTAGAGCATATCTACACCTCTCCAGGGTCTCCTCAACCTTTTCCCTACTCTCACTACAGATCATAATTTCATTGACAAACATCATAGTCCACAGGAACTCCTGTCTGATCTCATCTGTCAACCTGTGCATCACCATTGCAAATAAAAAAGGGCTCAGAGCTGATCCTTGATGTAATCCCACCTCCACCTTAAATACATCCATCACTCCTACTGCAGATCTCACCACTGTCACACTACCCTCATACATAACCTGTACCACTCTTATATACTTCTCTGCCACTCTCAACTTCCTTATACAGTAACACAACACTTCTCTAGGCACCCTGTCATATGCTTTCTCTAAGTCCACAATGACACACTCCTTCTGACCTTCTCTGTACTTCTCCATCAACATCCTCAGAGAAAACATTGCATCTTTAGTGCTCTTTCCTGGCATGAAACCATACTGCTGATCTCTAAACATCACCTCCCTCCTTAACCTAGCTTCCACTACTCTTTCCCATAATTTCATGCTGTGACTGATCAATTTTAGCCCTCTGTAGTTACTACAGCTCTGCACATTACCCTTATTCTTAAAAATCAGTACCAAAACACTTCTTCTCCACTTTTCAGGCATCCTTTCACTTTCCAAAATTTCATTAAACAATCTGGTTAAAAATTCCACTGCCATCTCCCCAAACACCTCCATGCTTCCACAGGTATGTAATCTGGACCAATAGCCTTTCCATTTTTCATCCTCTTCATAGCTGTCCTTACTTTCTCCTTGCTAATACACTGCACTTCCTGATTCACTATTCCCGCATCATCCAACCTTCTCTCTCTCTCTCATTCTCTTCATTCAACAGCCCCTCAAAGTACTCTTTACATCTGCTCAATACACTCTCCTCACTTGTGAGTACATTTCCCTCATTATCCTTTATCACCCTTACCTACTGCACATCTTTCCCAGCTCAGTCCCTCAGTCTAGTCAATCGGTACAGGTCCTTTTCTCCCTCCTTTGTGTCCAACCTGTCATACAACTCTCCATATGCCTTATCCTTAGCCTTCACCACCTCTCTCTTTGCCATACGCCTGATATCCTTATACTCCTGTCTACTTTCTTCATCTGTCTGACAATACCACTTCTTCACCAACCTCTTTCTCTGTATACTCTCCTGTACTTCCTTGTTCCACCACCAGGTCTCCATGTCCTCCTTCCTCTGTCCAGATGTCACACCAAGCACCTTTCTAGCTGTCTCCCTTACCAGCTGTGCTATAGTTACCTGGCTATTTGGTAACTCTTCACTGCCACCCAATGCCTGTCTTAACTGTTCCCTGAACGCCACCTCACAATCACTCTTTCTTTTTCAACTTCCACCATTTGATCCTTAGCACTGCCCTTACACTCCTCCTTCTATTTTTGATGATCAACGTCATCCTACAGACCACCAACCTATGCTGCCTAACTATGTTTTCCACTGTCATCAATTTACAGTCTCCAATCTCCTTCAAACTGGTCCTCTTGCATAGGATATAATCCACCTGTGTGCATATTCCCCCACTCTTGTACATCACCCTATGCTCTTCCCTCTTCTTAAAATGTGTATTCACCACAGCCATGTCCCTCCTTTTCACAAAATCCACTACCATATGACCTTCAGCATTCCTCTCCTTAACACCATACCGACCCATCAATTCCTCATCCCCTTTGTTCCCTTCACCAACATACCCATTGAAATCTGGTCCAATCACCACTCTCTCACCTTTGTGCATACTCACCACCATCCATCACACACCCAACTTGTGGAGCATATGCACTAACATCATTCATCACACCATCAATATCCAGCTTCATAAACATTACTCTATCAGACACTCTTTTCACCTCCAAAACATTATTGGCATACTGTTCCTTCAGGATAACCCCTACTCCATTTCTCCTCCCATACACACCATGATAGAACAATTTGAACCCACCTCCAATACATCCGACCTTACTCCCTTCCATCTGGTCTATTGGATGAGCAATATATCAACCTTCCGTCTCTCTATCATATCAGCTAGCTGTCTGTCTATACCAGTCATACTGCCAACATTCAAAGTTCCTACCCTCACTACCACACTCCTAACCTTCCTCCTCTCTTCCTTCCTTTGGGCATGTCTTCCCTCTCTTCTTCTCCTTTAGCCAACAATTTCCGCCAACACAATGATGGCTAACAGTACTGGTGGCGGTCATTGTTAACCCGGGCCTTGACCGACATTTTCAGTATCAGTCATGTAATGCTCACAAGTACTCTCTCCCCAAGAACACAAAAGCATTATGGGCGAGTTAGACCGTATTATGTGGAGATATTGTGTTTAGATCTCACAGACTGTTACACTCAATAGCACGAATGTGTTCATCAGCATGTTGATTCAGAAATAAAACTGTGTAATCACAGTATGTTTGCATCTCTTACATGTTTATACTATGTTGCTGCAGTCAATTATTAAATTATTTGCAGATGTCCCCTGTTGTCACAGCTACTGGGTTCTACCCCCAGGCCTGCCAACTAAGCCATGATGGCTGTCTAGTTTAATTACTACACACAAACATGCTTCTCAAGTGTCACAGTTTCTCATAATGTAATTAAAACTGATTAATCCATCTGTCACATGATTACCAGATAAATTATTACCTGGAATGCAATGTCTTAGCAAATCTGTTTACAGAACACCCTGGTCGTTATATAAGTCCACATTATGTGAAAGAGGTCTGAGTAGTTCTGTACCTGCATTTGTTAGTGCTTGGCCCTTATTGTCCCATGTTATCAGTTTGAGAGGTATGTATGTGCTACAACAGCTATAAGCAGAATTGTAGTCACTGTAATCACAACTGTCAGTACACACCTGCAGAAGTATGTATGACCAGTGTTGTCAGGGATATCATCTGCATTGTCACTAATGGAATGTTTTTCACTCTCTCTCCCCACCCCTTATCTTAATTTATTCATTATTGTAATGTATTATTATGATTTAATATTAACATAATTTGTTAAACTAACTATATTTTGGAAAATGTGGTTGATTATTGTTATGTTTTATTATGATTCACTATTAACATATTTTGTTAAACTAACTGTTTTGTTGGCTTATGGTTTACTTCACACTGGCATGCTGCTACCATACTATTATATTACATAATGTTGTGTTCCACATAATATACATTAATATGTATTTTGATTAATAAATATGATGTTCCATTCTGTTATTACTAATAATGGTTTGGTTGTTACTAACTTTAACTTATTGCTTTATATAATTTAAAACAAATGTCAAGGTAGGCTGGTTCCAGCTGATCCCCCCTACCTTGCCTCAACTGGCTGTGACCGGGTCCCAGCACATCTGGGACCCAGACTGGTGGTTCTTCCTTTGCTGCCCCTGCACTACTTTCTGTGTCAGGTAGTACTGACCCAGGGGATGGAGCTCGGTCCCCCTCTGGGAGTAGTGGCAGAGGGAGAATATTCACCCAGGATGAGCTACTGGTACTGGTGTGCAGGATAGTCCACTATGGCTAAGACCAAATCCTGCACCAGATTGAGGGCATGCTGGCAGACCTGCCTCCAGCACAGGCACCCTCAGGGCAGTGAAGGAGCAGTGCCAATAGTCCTATGGGTGAGGACGTGAGTCACGCTGCTACTGCCATCTGGAGGCACATGGGACTTGGATTCCACAACACACTCCCTATCCAAGGTGTTCAACCCCCTCATGTGTCACACACCACCCCTGTCTGCTGTCTTGTCTGTGTGAAAATGCATCCTCACCTACCAAACTTATCCCCCCCACACATGCCTATGTCCCTTTCCCAACATGCCACTCTAACCTTAAAAAAAATGGGTACCCGTCCTCAAAAAAAAATATCGTCCCATACATAGCTCTACATTTCACACACGTGTCCGCTGGACACAAGTAATTTGGTCCAGTTGGCTTCACAATGCAGTTATGTTGTCCTCACCCCTCTGTCTGGGGTTTGAGAAACCAAATTCATCTACAAATCTGTCAAAGTGCACAGTTGTTGCTGTACAAGAAATGGATAGCTATGGCTCTTTCCTACACCCTTCCTGCACACTCCTACCTGCCTTTCAATATTTCTTTCTCCCTGCTTTCCCCAACACTTTCCTATCTCCACATATTTTCTTTTCATTATATGTTTTTTAGCGTGGAGCTGCGTGGCATGCCATGTCACACAGTTACACTAAGCTCAGCTAAATACAGCTACAATGAATATATGTGTTTCTAACATTGTACGTCACATGTACAAAACAAACACCACTGCCATGTTTTTAACCTGAGCCCCTTGCACCTGCAACACACTGCATTAAGCTGCCATGACACACAACTCTTACTTAATAACAAGTGGTTTAAACAAAACAAAGTAATTGCCAATTACACTCATTAGGCATGTTTCAATGGAGCTGTGGGCCTTGTCACTCAGCTCAAACTGGAATAAAAAGTAATGCAAAAATGGGAGTGTACCTTGGATTCTGGCGTAATAGTACACCACTAGACAGCCAAAGACTGTATTTTGTATATTTTAAATACTGTAGTTTGTTTTCTTTACCTTGTGTTTTACCTGCATTCTGCTTTAACAGCATATTAAAATTTCAAAAGAGACCACAGCTCTCTCTCTTCTGAGTTAGGCAGAAATTAGAACTGATCAGTTAAGGACTCATTCATAAGATAGAAGAGGTCACTTAAGGTTAATCATTTGTTAACTGAGGGGTGGAGCTAGGAACTAAACCTTCTATTTAAGGGGTAAAATAAAACATTTCTGAGCTTTACTCCAGATCCAGACTCTGCTACACTTTGCTGTGAAGGAAAGGTTAGTTTGCTTTTATTTTTTGTATTTTGCATATTTTAAATACTGTAGTTTGTTTTCTTTACCTTGTGTTTTACCTGCATTCTGCTTTAACAGCATATTAAAACTTCAAAAGAGACCACAGCTCTCTCTCTTCTGAGTCAGGCAGAATTTTTTTCCTGCTCTCCCACTCAGTCATAGTTGTCTTGTTAAATACCACTGTCTTTCTAGTTGCCTGCCTCTTATGTTAATCTAACCATATATCTCATTTCCTCTCTACTTTCAGTGGCTTGTGTGAGTAATCACTAAATCAAAAACCCCTCCCTTCAACTATTTAAATTTATTGGCCATCCTACTGTATTCCATAGTACCAGAATACAAAAGTGACCACCCTTTCAACCCATCTTGCTGTTTTAAAAATAGTAACTCTCCACTAAACCTTAACTTTTTAAACAGGTAAAACTTAAGTTACCTACTTTCACGTCTACCTTCTCTAGTGCACACTGCAGTGTGCATTTTTTTTTCATCTTACTTTTAAGCATCCCTTTGACTAGCACTTTCTCTAATACCTGCTGGAAAGCACTAGGAAGCCTTAAACTGATACAAGCACTCAACTCTCCTTGTTAATAAGGAGAAATTAATAGTAGGCACTAAACAGCCTATAATTGCAAAGTACCTTGCTAAGGTAAGGGAAAACAGTTCCTGTACTTTACAAAAAAAAAAAAAAAAAGCATCAAACCAGGCATGTCCAAGGATCAGCATCTAGTGATTTCTCCTGTCCACCTGGTGAATCTGGGCATACTGGGGCAATGCAGCAATTGCCTCATGTACACAGACAACCCTCTCCTCCTACCACCCAACACTACAACCTGTGAGAGATGCACTTACATAGCCAAAATGGAAGCAAAGCTCTCTCCACCCAAGATTGTGCTAGACAGTCAAGAGGAGAAGGTTAACACCCACACTACACCTCAAGCAACACATAGCCCTTCTAAACCCACACCACCAACACCCACATATTGCAACACTAAATCCACATATGCAGAGGTCCTTAACTGTAACCTGCCCAAGCAACAAGGACCTCTGAAGCTGAAACGCAAACAAACACCAATCACAACCAAAGTGTCACATAGTTCAAAACACCTGTGTGCCACCCAGCAACAGTCCCTAAGGCAAGACAATGTACCTAACACTTTAGTCATAGGTGACTCTATAGTCCGGCATACTGATGTCCCTCTCACCAGGTTGAATAAGGAGAAAATTACAGTCAACTGCCTGTCGGGTGCCAGGATCCGCCACATAACGCATGCACTCAAGTCACTCCACAACAAGTACAAATATGACTCTGTCATTGTCCATGTTGGAGTGAATGACTTGAGACGTACCTCCATGGACTACATGAAAAGAGACATGGAAGAGCTCTCAGATCATGTGGCCCAGGCAGGTATGACCCTAGCCCTGAGTAGCATCCTGCCTTCACCCAGAATGATACCACGATATAAGGACAAAATGATTGACTTCAACAATTGGCTAAGCTTCTGGTGTCATTCAAAGGGGATCCAGTATCTGTCTGCCTGGGATGACATGATTGACAGACCATGATGCTTTGCCAGAGATGGTTTGCACCTGTTGCCTCTGGGATTCAGGTTACTGGCTAAGGCTCTTGCCAGCCCTATAGTGCCTTTTTTAGGCAAAGTTCAAAGAACAAAACCACCACCGTAACAGGTACAAGCATGCAAAATCTGAAGATAATGCTACTCAATGCTAGAAGTCTAAACCTCAAAATGCATTCTCTCGAGGCACTCCTAAAAATGGAGAACATCGATATCTGTGCAGTAACTGAGACCTGGTTCAAGGCTCCAGAGAGCACCCCTGCAATACCAGGCTACAACTCTTACCACACATTTCGGTCACCAAAGCAGGACCGAAACACTAAAGGTGGAGGAGTGTCAATATTCACCAAGGATATTCACACCACCAGGCTAGTTGCCCAACACAATGCGTCTGAAATTCTCCAGGTGCAACTAACACTAGGTAAGACTGCAATGCAAATTGTAGCTTGCTACAGATCTCCCACCATACCCCAAGATTCTCACTACACCTTTCTAAACATACTGGAAAATATTAAGATAGAACCAAACACCCTAATACTGGGTGATTTTAACTACCCTGCCATTAACTGGGAAAGCTACTCATGTACCAACACCTTTGCCCAATGGTTCTTGGAATTCATAAATTCCAATGCCCTGGATCAACTAATCCATAGTCCCACCAGGGGCTCCAATATCCTAGACCTGGTCATTACAGACATGGGAAATCGATGCTCCACACCTATGGTCACCCCCTCATTAGTCACGTCTGACCATAAGCTAATCACCCTTAACATCCACATCCAACCCCCACCCCCCAATAAGGAAACCTCTATAAAAAACTTCTCCAAAGCCAATTTCATGCTACTCAAGTCAGAAGTGACAAACTTCATGACACCCATGCAGACGGGAGCTGAAAGTTCAACTGCTGAATCCTACACTAAGGCACTGTATGAGCACATCCACTCATGCATAAATCGTGCCATCCCAAATAGAACCAAGATGCTCTCATCCAAAAAAAAAGAACCAAGATGCTCTCATCCAAAAAAAGAAGCCAATCTGGTGGTCCCCTGCCATAAACAAACTTTACAACAAAAGGAAGAAACTGTTGCAGAAAAGAGAAAAATCCCAGGATGCAAAAAACTTCCTTACCAGCCTCAGTAAAAAACTGAGATCCCTCATAAAATCCTCCAAAGCTAGTTACGAAAATAAAATTGCCAAAGATTCCAAAGACAACAACAAGGCATTCTATAACTATGTCAAGAATCTAAATGGCAATGCTCAGATCTGCTCTGAGCTAAAACAGAATGGCATTAAATATACTGATCCCAAGGATATTGCCAATATCCTGGCAGATCAATTCAGTGCCAATTTCACCCCCTCTCATCCCCTAAATGGCCCATCTCAATACTGGAAGATTGCCACATTCCGGTAATAATGGCCACACAGGTAAAAAACACACTCTCCAAAGCTAAGAATACAGCATCCATGGGACCAGATGACATTCCGGGCTGTGTACTACATGAACTACAATATGAACTGGCACCTCACCTAAGTGTCATGTTTAATCATAGCCTCACCTCAGGTTTCGTGCCCACTGAGTGGCGCACAGCTACAGTTATCCCACTCCACAAGGGGGGATCCACCTTGGATCCCGGAAACTACCGTCCCATCAGTCTGACGAGCCTTATCTGCAAGGCCATGGAGCGTATTATTATGGAACCTATAAACAAAGACATTGGCAACCTTCAAACACTGGACCCCACCCAGTTTGGGTTTGTGAAGGGCTGATCTTGTCTCCTAAACTCGATTGACTTCTTTGAATCAGTCTCCAGAGCCATGGACAAGGGTAAGGTGGTCCACACAGACTATCTAGACCTTGCCAAGGCCTTTGACACCATCCCCCATGCTGGAATCATAGATAAACTTACTAAGCTGGGCATTAATCCCTACATCACCCAATGGGTTGCTAACTGGCTTACTGATAGAACCCACACTGTAAAAGTAGCCAACTCCAAATCCAGCTCCAGACAAGTGACAAGTGGAGTACCTCAGGGTTCAGTCCTGGGACCGCTCTTGTTTGGCATCTACTTCTCTGAAGTACAGGCCAACACTAAGGAACTCTGGATAACAAAGTTTGCAGATGACTGCAAACTGGGAGCCATTATTGAATCCCAAAATGATGTGGATACTCTACAAAAGGGCCTTATATAAACAGATGCTTGGTGCCAGAGCCATGGACTCAAGCTCAATGCCAAGAAATGTATAGTTATCCCCTTTGTGAAAAAACATGTATCCATGAATTACCACATAGGTGGCAGTACACTAAACACCGAAAGTTTGATAAGAGACTTAGGGACACAGGTGGACAGTGGTCTCACCATCGATAACCACATCGCCACAACAGTCAGGAAATCCTTCTATGTGGCACACCTCATCACTAAGGGCTTTTCATCCAGAAAAAAGGAGGTCATTGTCCCACTGTACTCATCCCTCATTAGACCCATTATAGAATACAATGCCCGGTTTGGTATGTACCTCTCAAGACATCTGCAACAACTGGAAAGGCCACAGAAATACCTCACTAAAAGAATCACAGGCCTAAAGCAGATGCCCTACGCTGACCACCTTAAAAAACTCCAGCTATACTCTGTTGCATATCGTCTACTCAGAGGCGATCTTTGCTTAACATACAAGGCCATGTCAAACCCAGAGCTGTTGGACATGCTACACTTAAAGAAATCCCAATCCTCAGAGCCACATGCTCCAGGGATCTAAACCTTGTCATAACAATAAACAAAACATGCTGGAGGGATAGGTTCCTGACCCAGAGACTCCCCAGACTCTGGAATAGATTGCCCATACATGTCAAGCAGATTGCCTCTTTGGTCCTCTTCAAAAGGAACCTTGATGATTGGATGGGAGAAAGAAAATTCTCCCCGGGGATCACGTCAGTCACCCTGCTAGACAGGGGTCCAGGGAAGTAAATAGTGTGGGAAGAAATAGCCAGGGAATTGTTATGGCTAAGCTTGTATAGGCCCTAGGGCTGATAGCCTAGTACCAACCTATGAACCTATAATGGATGTAGTTGAGGCCCTGTGATAGGAGGTAAATGTGCCCTTTTATCAGCAACATGTAGAAAGTCATCTGCTAAGGCATTAATGGCAAAATGCATGCTCAGCTGAGACTCTGGTGTAGAAATACATCCATATAATGCCATGCACATACTGATGGATGTAGAAAATGTTTGTCACAGCCTGTATGTGTGCACATATGACTTGCAAATACGGCTGCTGTAGCAGTGACTCAGTAGCTCAGTTTGTTAAATGACTTGCATGCAGTACATTGTGCCACACACAGTTATGGCTTCAAATCCATTGTTGTGCTGCATTTCAGTTAAATTATTATGAAGGCAACAATTAATGGATCACTAATATACTCCTTATCCCCACAAAGCATTGCAAATTAAATTGCTGCTTTTCAGTGCATGAAGTCTCAGGCCTGCAGGTAGGGACACACTTCACATATCCATATAGCAGTATTGTATGTCACCTAGTACTCTGTTATTGCCACAGTTGCCTAACACACGTAGCTTAAACACATGCCTTAATTGGAGTGTAAGGGGTGCCTACACCCTGGCACTATCTCTACAACAAGGCTGACACAGCTGACACAGATCGACTCGCAGCTTGTTGTCCTCCAAAGTGTTCACACTCTCTGCTTATGTCTACTACCTGCAGCAGCAGCTGCAGCCTCTGGTACACACAGCTCTATGTAAAGGTTTCTGGTACAAACCTACCCTCTGCAATGATGTAGTCTCCTCACCCCAGTAGTATCCATCTCAACAGCTAAGAAAGGGGCTCAGGTCTACATATAGGCCTTATATATTGCACAGTGGTTGCATGTCATTGGCTAATGATAGTGCAATTCAGCTGTGTTGGCTGCAATTAGCATTTCAGAACCACAGATTGGCTTAGAGGTAATCACTTACTGATGTTGAGCATGTTTAAAAGGCAGCCAGCTGGCTATAGGGAACCATTCTGTATGAGACCTTATTCACACAGAGCATGCCTTTGTGAAACATTACTAGTAACACATTTCAACAGAGGAGTACTGCACTCCATGAGGTATGTAACTTTTTTGTGTATAACAGGATGCAGATAGGAGGATACAGGTATGGGGAATAGGGATTACAGCAGTAAGTCTGTCTTACACCTTTGGTAATGACATGTCATTGATATCCTGCTGTGTTACACCTACAGGGGATGTACAATACTCCAAGGCTGCATTGTCTTTTGTCATTGTCACACTGCTGTTGTTGGACTGTCCCTTCATAGTGGTTGTAATAGTACACTGCTATTTGTCTGGCACTGATTTTATGACATATTATTGGCTGGTTGGCCTTAGCAGACACACCACCATAGACTGGAGTGTTGGGTGTATGATCATACAGCAGAATGTTTCATGACACACAGGGAAATACCTCACTATTGATACTATCTCAGTTGAATCCACACACTTTGTATGTTGTTACACTGTGGGTTATGACGTGTGAGCAAGCAGCGGATAGTGCTGGCCATTTTGCCCTTGCTGCATCTGTACATAGTGGATGTCCATAATGTGTTCCTCTTGTGTTGTCTTCCAGGAATTATGTACCACAGATGACACCCACCCTTATCGGATGTAGAGAATGAGATAATCTTGCAAGGACTAAGGAAGCATCATGACATCCTTCTATCCAGGGGAAGACATAATAGGGAACAGTGAGTCGCACTGTGGTCAGACCTTGTCCATGACATTAATGGCATGGGCCAGCAGGGCAGGACATATGAGCAGGTCCGACATCCGGCAACTGACATGATTAATGCTGCATGTCAATGGGCAGTGGATATAGCCAGGGACTGGGCTGTCACCGGTGGAGGGCCTGCAGTGGAACAATAACTCTTGGCCACTGAGGAATTCCTGACGTACCTAGGCACATGCGACAGCTCCCAGGCATCCATGACACTGTACACTTTGGAGGTGGGTGCCACAGTTTCCACAGCTGAGCAGCATGCAGATAAGATTACTGTGATCAGCATTGTACTACTGTAGCAGTCAGTGTGTCAGGCTGTAGATACTTTGATGTGGGGGTCAGGTCTTTGTTCTTTGGGGGGGGTATAACCTCAGGTATATAGTCATATGCAGATTGGGACCAATACAACAAGTAACACAGTATCTACTGTAAATGTGAGATATATGGATGTATTACCTTGTTCTGCTGCAACATGCAGTGGTATTGACATTACCCCACCCTCAACTATTCACAGGACTGTCAGGTATTGCCCAAGAACGTGGTCCTGTCCCTGGTAAGTATGACACTTGTTTTGTTAAGGAACAATTATAATCTAGTATGGTTAAGGGCCAGAACAATGCTCTATGTACATGTAATTATGTGTGTAAACAGCGTATGATGTTTTTAAATGCCAGTCTGGAAGAGGTACCTAAGGTTTCCAGAAGGGGTAGTCACAGGAGTGTAGTTCAACAAACAGATACACTTTGGCAGTTGCAGGTAAGAGCAGGTAAGGCTCCTGGTTTAAATGAGCCAAGGAATCTAAAATGCCTTTTAAAATACAACAGGGTAAAGGAAAATACATTAGGCAGTGAAATGTGTATTTCCGTATAATTGTGAAGAGATTTGTACTAGGTTCTATGTGTTGTTTTTTTTTTTTTTTAATTATAGTGTCATACTAAGTAAGTAAAAGGTAAATATTACTAGTCATGTTTGACTTGATTTACTTCAAGTGATGGTTATAAAGGTCCTGAGTTGAATTTAAATTTTGTTCTGAGGTATTGCTTTGTTGATGAAGGTGGAGAAAGAAGTTGTTTGACAGCTAATCTAGTTGTGGGTCTTCATTGTTATGAGTCTTGGATGCTTTTTGTACACAACAGTGCAGGTATTAATGTGCTGCTTTCTTCTTTCTTATTGCAGGTGACTGTGGGAGTTGGAATCTGTCCTCTACACATCCTGATGTCAGTGTCTCATCGGACACTGATGACGATGGTGGCCACAGTGAGGCACAGGTGGGGGTGTTGGGGGATGAATCTGTCCCATAGGTAGACATCATTCTTCTGCCCCTGCTGTCACTGCACACAGTCTTTATGCCCACACATACCCCATCCCCGGAGGCCACATATATTGGACAGTCAGAGGGTGGAGACATTGAACAGGAAAATGTGGCAACTATGCCTCCAGTGAGTGTAGATACTAGCTGTAGCCATACAGCTGGCAAGGTCGCACACAGGTGGATTGACAGGGGTGCTTGTAGGAGGCCTGCTGTCTGTTCAACACCTGTTGCAGGTGTCACATCACGGGTCACCCGGCACATGTTTTTCGGGCCATCATAGAGGCACAGGCATGTTTTGAATGGAATGCCAAGCATATTGCTTAGGGTTATGGATGCCACATAGTCTGACATCTGTGACAGCCTCCACCACACTGGGGACACCCTGGATCAGTTCACTGATGCAGTGGACAGACAGTGGGCTGGGATGCTGTCTGTCTTGGACTGCACAATGTCTGTGCTGGAACATGTGGTTGGAGATGAGCATCGGACTTGTGGATGTATGTCAGCAACACCGTATGCTGAAATCCATGTGGCCATGCACATTCATACTCCCATAGTGACAGTACATCCAGTGCTACAGAGGGGAGTGTGCTGTCCACACCATGACATGGCAGGCCATGGGCTCATGGTCCTGGGCAGTCCCATGGGGACACAGTACCAGTAGACAGCAGTCCCCTTCAGGTACTAGCACCGCTTCTGACCTTGGGCATGGAGGTGCCAGTGCAACTCCTGGCAGAGCCGGTTCCCATGTTCGGGGCTGGAGACAGTGAACTGTCAACTCTACCATGTACAGTTCAAAGCTGTCCAACATACACATAGGGCTAGCACTGAGTTTGACTGTGTACATTCATGCACTCACACACCACTGGCAAATGCAGGTCACCTAAAGACATACACACAGCACCTCTCCATGGTCCATCTTACATGCTCCTCCCTAACTCACACACATTCTATCTATGATTTGGGTGATCCTAGGCCTCCTGCATCCCCACACGACACACTGTGCAAGTGATGATATCTGTGCCACATCCCTTTCATCCTTGACATTGATTCAGGGAAATAAAGCTATAGGTCTGATGCACAGGGAGGGTGACTATATTGCTTAACATGTATTTGTGTAATGCAGTGTTAGTTCACCATGCCACTTGTAGTGGCTAATGAGAGATAATGGCGGTTCATGGTGAAAGGCATGTTTTAACTAATAACCAACCTCTTAAGTTATTTGTTATAGTGATAATTAGCTACTTGATGTTCCAACAAAATACCAAGAAAGTGAAAACTAGTCGACCCATGAACAACTCTACCAATAAAGATGGTTTGCACTCTTAGATGATTACAGTTAAAACACTATCTAGGGTGTTATTTGAACAGCTTGCTTTCTGAGCCTCTCCATGATTATCCAAACTATACTTGGCTGGCCTACACAGACCTGTGCTCTGCTGCAGCTGTTGATTGCTTCTACTAGAATTGACCAAACTGCAGATCCTCGACCACCAGGAAACTCTCAACATTGTGATCGCACCTAACATCTGCGAGCTCAACAACATATAAGAACTGCAGACAATCCCTCTACCAGTAAAGAAAGGACAGAAAGGACTAGTACAGCTATCACTCTAGACCTCTTGTTCGGCATTTATTTTTCTGAAGTGCAGGCAAACATAGGGGGATTGTGTGTTGACAAATAAAGATGACTGACTGCAAACTGGGCACCATGACACTCCATCAGACACAGACAGACATCCTCCAGAAAGGTCTCATAGAATGGATAACGTGCCAGAGCCATGGCCTTAAAAGCTAAATGCCAAAATGTATAGTCATACCCTTTGGGAAAAAAAAAAATGTAATCCCTAATTACCACAGGTGGTAAAATCCATTAAACGGAAGAAGTAGTTATCAGGGACCTGGGTACCAAGTAACCTCTTTTGACACTCATCATTTGCCAAAGGTTAGGAAGACCTTCTATTGCCCATTGCCTACATGAAGGGATTCATCACCAGATCAGAGGAGGTCATTGTACCCTGTACTACTCTTCACTTATCTCACCAATGATTGTAATGAATATTCCCTACCGCCCCCCAAGAACCTTTTACCCGACACTGCAGCAGTTGGGAAAGACCCCAAAAGTTCCTCACCAAAAGGAAGGCTCTCAAACATAACATACATCTCACTGACTGAAGACCGAAGAACTCCAATTCGATGCCAGTCCGATACCGCCAGCTCAGAGGTCTGTGCTGTCAACAATATGAGGCCATGTCCAACTAACATGCTCACATGCTCCACCTCAAAATCAAAAAAAGAGGAGCCACGAGCAGAAACCTCTTATCGGATATAAAGGATAGGATATATAAATAGGATGTGCTGGAGGGACAGACCACACACCAGTCTACACTATGGAACAAAACACTGACTCAGTCCATGTGAGGCAGAGCCCTCACTGACTCTGTGGGAAGAGAAATCTTGACAATTGGATGGGAGAATCGTCTCTGCAGCAAACTAATGTGTATAGTATTCCATCCTAAGGGTGGTGGTGAACACACACACACTCTGGCTAGGCTTATAAATGCCCTAGGGCAGATAGCCTAGTATGAACCTATGAACCTATTTAACCCTGCATAAGTGTATGTTGTTTTTTTCAACTGTTTGAGCCGTTCTTATATTCCATAGAGCAGGCTCACTCTTCCATGCACACTTGCTGGACGCTAGTCACCAGCTATCCTACCCTGAACCCTGCACCTTTAACCTTGTGTACTGCTAATAACTCCCCAGACTGCAATATAATTGGTTTCACCTCATACTCAGTCTGGTTACATATTATAACTGCTAAAAGGATGATCAAACAGGCATTCTAAACATAAATGGCTTACCTGTCCCTTTACTACTTTGCTGATAGTTTTTTGTTTTGTTTTTGGGCTGAGCCGTCTGGCTCGTGGTTTCAAAGTATTGAGAGCCCTCTCCCAGAATATGTCACACCTGAGGTTACATAGTGTTCCAAACTGCTAGCGTGCCACTTTTAAAAAACTAGCTGCCAAGTAGGTCTCCTACCATTCTGGTGTAGTGTGCATACCATGTCAGTTTTAATTTAAAGAACTGCTGATAACTGTTCTGTATATCATCTATAGATTTGAGTGTTGTGTCATACATGCTGTATGTTAGAGTATAGAACTCATAAGCCTTGTACTATGTGTGCTGAAGCTAATAATACTACTGAGGACAGGTCACAATTTGGAATGTAGAGCAACTGAAGCATGACTAAGACTGATAGAGTTGCTTCACTAAGACTATTCTTTCTTATTGTACTATTAAATCAGAGGCATTGTAATTTCAACTATCACTCGCAAATTACTAAGGAGTGTATCTGCTGTTTCCACAGTATAGAACACGTCTCTTATTATCTCAGCAAATTAAGAAGACCTTACTTGTGTTTGTAACTGCTTAATGATAGTGTACTGCATGTGAGGACCTCTATGGCATTATTATCTGAACAAAAGAGGATCTGGTCTTTGCATATATATATATATATAGGTTACAGTAATATTTTACTCTAAAGGGAACTACTCAGAGGCATCTTGTCTACTGTTTTAACTAGTTATGCTTTATATTTCATGTACTATTTAACTATTTGTATTGCATGAGGGTGTAACAAGTGGAGTGTTTCATAATAATTTTTGTATGAAATTGTTGGATTCTCTGTATTGGAACTATCAGACTTCTGTATAGTGCAACACTCACTTTCTCCACATCTGCACCCTTTGCCTAACTACTCTGCATTTCCTCTACTACACCCCATCCCATCCCTTAACCCCTGTCTGCCATCTCCATATTATCTACTAATTTTACTCTCCTTTCCAGCTCTCAACACTGTGATTGCCCCTAATGTCCATGAGGTCTACAACATATAATAACTGCAGGCAATCCCTCTACAAGTAAAGAAAGGAATAGTGCAGCTATCACTCCAGATTTAACCCTGCATTAGTGTATGTTAATTTTAGCAATTGTTAGAGGTGTTCTTACTATTCTAAAGAACAGGCTCACTCTGGAGTGCAAACTTGCCCAACGGTAGTCACCAGCTATCCCACCCCGAACCCTGCATCTTCAACCTAGAGTACTGCTAATAACTCCCTGGACTGCAATATAATTGGCTTCACCTCATACTCAGTCCGGTTACATATTATAACCACTAAAAGCATAAACGAACAGCATTCTAAACATAATTGGCTTAGCTGTCCCTTTACCACCTGGCTCATATAGTTTTTTGTTTTGTTTTTGGGCTGAGCCGTCTACCTCATGGTTTCAACCTGCTCTGTTCACCCTTTGCTAAGCTCAGGCTCACTCTGCTCCCCTACCCTACCCCCAATTTTCACTCACCCCACTGCACCTAACCTTATACTGACCTGTAACCACACCTACTGTCCACCAACCAATCACAATCCAGCCTGTAATACTTGCTAATGACATCAGTTGACTGCCTTCTCCTTTAAGACCACATACACTCTTTGCACTAGTCCTGATCCTACATTCATATTATTACACCTATAGACCCTCTTTACCATGATAAGTTTAAGACTTACTCTATGCCTTCTTACCTCCAGCTCCTTGTTACTCCTATTATATACTCTATCCCAGTATGACACCCCCCCCTTCATCTAGCCATTGCTCCACCCTGGCATACCACCACATATCAAACCCCACCTAATTCTCAACAGTACCTTATATCTCCTGCCCTCTTCCACACCACTACCAATGACTACCACACCCTCAAGTACTTCCCATAACAAACTAATTCTCCAACCATGATAAGATTCACTAAACTCCTAAACAAGCTCACTAAACTCTATCATCACATCACCAAACAACTAAACCTTGCAGGCAATATTTATCCCAATCCTAGTCCCACCTCCCCCCAGTATACCCCACCTAATGCATCACAACTAAACCTTGCCCAAATGCACCAAAGATACAAATTATCCCTCCTCTTGTTCAACATAAATGTAAGGAGCATAGCCAGAAAAAACTCATAATCTACATGCGCCACAATCCCACTATTCCCCTGATATAGTTACAATAACAGAAACCTGGCTAAAACCAAATAGTGACAGTAATGAAATCACACCCCTAGGTTACAATATATTATGTAAAGACAGAATAGATAAAAAAGGGGTAAGTGTGGCAATCCTATACAAAGACCACCTCTCTCTTCACCTCCTTGACCCCTCTATCCCAGACATGGCAAATGCTGAATTAATTCTATTAACTCCAATAAGCACCTTAACATTATAGGTGGATATATGCCACCAGGCAATAACATTCCCTTACTTGAAAACCTACTACAATGGTGTTCCTCATCCCTTCCCCAAGAGACCATCATTATAGGGAATTTTATTACTGATTGGCTACTTTGCTCATGCAGAACCCCAAGAACCCACATTAATCTGTATGGATTGACCCAAACTGTAACAACTCCCACACGAACAGACAACACTTCTAATGCAACTCTATACTTGACTGGATTCTAGTTAACTCTCCCCACCTATCATCCCACTCAGGTTGCCTACCTGACAACCTGAGTGACCACTCCCCAATCTTTCTCCTTAGAGTAAGCAACCATCCAACACAACAAACCACCTTCCGAACCATCAGGAATAAAAAAAAAATTAATCCTAACAACTTTATCTCAGCCCTACAAAATTGCCACTGGGATCATCTTAAACAAATGCCCCTAGACAAAGCAATTCTCTCTTTTAACAACACCTTTCTTAATATTTTCAACATTCACACTCCACCTAGAAACATTAGAATCAAAGCCAATTACACACCCTGGTTAACCAAAGAAATGAGATCCCTACTCAAAGCCAGATACAAAGCCTGGTCACAGTACCATAAGTACAAAACCAATACCACTAAACAACATTTCCTTGAACTTCCAAATAAAACCAAAAAGAGCTAATTAAAACAGATAAATCAAATTTCTACCAAAATATCCAAACCAAGCATCACAAATATCCTGAAAAATTCTAGGCCACAATAAATAACTTATTACACCTAGGTAAAGTTACTGCTCCCACTCCAAAAACAACTAATAACCATGAAAGTGTAACAAACCCAATTCAACACTTTCTTTACTGAGTCTATCCAAACACTAGCTAATAACCACACTAAGACCAATCCCACCCACCCCAAACATGATTATAACTTACCCTCACAAAACCCCATCAATCAATTCAAACTACATCCTGTTTCCACCAGTTATATCAAAAAACTACTGAAAAAACTAAAACCCACCACACTAGCAGCAAATAACATCCCCCCAGAATTTCTACAAATTGCAGCCAAAGCTATCTCCTATCCAGTAGCCATATTCATAAATAGAGCAATTACTGAAGCTTATGTTCCCACTATCTGGAAAATCTGTCACGTTTTATCCCTGCACAAAGGAGGAACTTCTTGTGAACTTCCAAACTACCACCCCATTGCCATTCTTTCACCCCTGTCTAAAGTCCTCAAAAGAGTAGTACACAATCAACTCATGGAATACCTCCTTTTACATAATCTTCTATCCCACACCTGGCATGGTTTTCATCCTGCTCATAGCACCACAACAGCCCTACTGTCCTTTACTAACATAATTAACTAACACAGAAACAATGCCCAATTTCTATCAGCCTTATTCCTTGACCTGTCAAAGGGTTTTGATATGGTCAACCACAAGCATATTATTAGCATCCTTTCCTTCCTTAACCTCAGCCATACTGTTATTACATGGTTCCAAAGCTACTTATCCAACTAGCATTAAGCAGTCCAATGGCAAGAATTTCTCTCATACCTCCTCCCAGTCAACGCAGAGGTCCCCAAGGCTCCATCCTTGGACCCCTACTATTCTCCCTCTTTACCAACCAGCTTCACTCTGCCACCCCACATGCCACTGTAATTCAATACGTGGATGACTCAACCCTGATCTGCTCAGCCTCCTCCCTCACCGTCCTTCAAACCATAACCCAAGACTCGTTCCTGTCTGTAGAAGCCTGGCTAACCAACTCTCAGGTTATACTAAATCCCAATAAAACAAATCTCCTCCTTTTACACCCCACTAGGACTACATCCCCTTCCCCAAGCTTCCACATTTACTCCAAAAACAAAACCTTAATTACTCCAATGGACTATTCTGACTCTGTCATTGTCCATGTTGGAGTGAATGACTTGAGACGTATCTCCCTGGACTACATGAAAAGAGACATTGAAGAGCTCTCGGATCATGTGGCCCAGGCAGGTATGACTCTAGCCCTGAGCAGCATCCTGCCTTCACCCAGAATGATACCACAGTGTAAGGACAAAATGATTGACTTCAACAATTGGCTAAGTTTCTGGTGTCATTCAAAGGAGATCCAGTATCTGTCTACCTGGAACAACATGATCAACAAACCACAATGCTTTGCCAGAGATGGTCTGAACCTGTCATCCCTGGGATTCAGGTTACTGGCTAAGGCTCTTGCCACCCCTATAGTGCCGTTTTTTAGACAAGGCTCAAAGGACAAAACCACCACCATAGCAGATATAAGCATGCAAAATCTGAAGGTAATGCTACTCAATGCTACAAGTCTAAACCTCAAAATGCACTTTCTTGAGGTACTCCTAAAAATGGAGAACATCGATATCTGTGCAATAACTGAGACCTGGTTCAAGGCTCCAGAGAGCACCCCTGCAATACCAGGCTACAACTCTTACCTCATTTTTCGGCCACCAAACCAGGAGTGAAGCACTAAAGGTGGAGGAGTGTCCATATTCACCAAGGATATTCACATCTCCAGGCTAGTTGCCCAACACAATGCATCTGAAATTCTACAGGTGCAACTAACACTAGGTAAGACGTCAATCCAAATTGTAGCTTGCTACAGATCCCCCACCATGCCCTAAGATTCTCACTACACCTTTGTAAACATACTAGATAATATTAAGATACAAACAAACACCGTAATACTGGGTGATTTCAACTACCCTGCCATTAACTGTGAAAACTACTCGGGTACAAACACCTTTGCCCAACAATTCTTGGAATTCATAAATTCCAACGCACTGGATCAAATAATCCATAGTCCCACCAGGGGCTCAAATATTCTAGATCTAGTCATTACCAACATGGGAGATGGATGCTCCACACCAGTGGTCACCCCCTCTTTGGTCAGGTCTGACCATAAGCTTATCACCCTTGATGTCCACATCCCCCACCCCCCAGTAGGGAAACCTCCATAAAAAAACTTCTCCAAAGCCAACTTCATGCTACTCCAGTCAGGAGGGACAAACTTCATGGCACCCATGCAGACGGGAACTGAATGTTTGACTGCTCAATCATACACTAAGGCACTGTATGAGCACATCCACTCGTGCATGAATCATGCCATTCAAAACTGAACCAAGACGGTCTTCTCCAAAAAAAGGAGCCCAATCTGGTGGTTCCCTGCTATAAACTAACTATACAACAGAAGGAAGAAACTGTTGCAGAAAAGTGGAAAATCCCAAAATGCAAAAAACTCCCTTACCGGCCTCAGTAAGAAGCTGAGATTCCTCATAAAATCCTCCAAAGCTAGTTACAAAAATAAAATTGTCAAAGGTTCTTGTTCTTGGTTCTCAGATTCCAAAGACAACCACAAGGCATTCTATAGTTATGTCAAGAATCTAAATGGCAATGCTGAAATCTACTGTGAGCTACAACAGAATGACATTAAATATACTGATCCCAAGGATATTGCCAATATCATGGCAGATCAATTCAGTGCCAACTTCACCCCCTCTCTCACCCCCTAAAGGACCCATCTCAATACCAAAAGATTGCCAAATTCCAGTAATCATGGCCACACAGGTAAAATAATGCACTCTCCAAAGCTAAGAATACAACATCCATGGGACCAGATGACATCCCGGGTTGTGCACTATATGAACTACAAAATGAACTGGCACCTCACCTAAGTGTCATGTTTAATCATAGCCTCACTTTTTTCCAAGTAAACGTCAAGGCTCTGGAATGCCCTAGCAAACTCAATAGTGAATATTCCATTCCCTCATCTAAGCAATTTAAAACACTCCTAAAAATGCACCTTGCAAATTCCTGGCTCTATCCCTGTAGCCTCCCAGGATAGGCCATTACACATACCACTCTGTTCTACCATTACTCCTTCTAACCTTGCTTAACTGACTTATGATCAAATCTTATAGCTAAGAGCTGAATACTCATCACACATTATTGATAATTATGTTTATCTACTGCCAAGCTAGATATTTCCTCATATTTGATAATACTTTGTATATAACTGTATGATCTACTTGGTGTTATATCTATAGTTGCAATGTCCGACAATGTTTTATTCTCCTTGTTATTATTACTATAAGTTATACATGATGTTATATCTATAGTAGCAATGTCTAACAGAGTCTATATTGAATGTTCAAACATTCATAATTCCGAATCTCATATAGTCAACACCAAATGATTGGATTTTTGAATGTTCGAACATTGTAACAGAGATCACCGTACAGCACAGCATGGGAAGATTTCCCTTTTCTGCACTGTAGTTGATCTCGGAGTTGGTATATTTAAAGAGCGGGGAGTGTGGGTTGCAGGGGGGGCTTGCCCCCTGCTTAGATCATTCAGGTAGGGGGTTTGTGTCTTTTATTTTTTTTTATTAGATATTTGAACTTTTGAAAGTTCTATCATATGGTGTCGACCATATGGTAGTCGAACTTTCAAACGTTCTATTATCTAATATAGAACCATCTAACACTGTTGTTTTGTCTTTGTTAATGTGAAGTACTTCACTTTTGTTAATACTTTGTACTTTTACTGTTTTACTTTATGACCCAAAGCTTATCTCCATGGGCCACCACTGAAAAAGGACACATGTCCAGCTGGACATTCCTGGTAAACATATGTAAAATAAGTAAATAAATAAATACTGTATGCAGGCATTTGTCACGTGTACGCCACATACATTTGTGTACCTTATGTAGTCCTTATGTTGTTGAACTGGCTGTATAGTTATACAATGGCAGGTGTGTCACGGGCCTGTTTATGTTTCTGTTACAGGAATATATTGGGATAACCTATGGATACACAGCAGAAATAAGGCAGCACAGGATGGCATGTCAGCACAGCGGACATTTGTCGTCACAAGGTACAGCTCTATAGCTGCATGGCTCCATAGGTTCATATGTGTAAAACAGGCTAACAAGGACAATGCTGGTATTCAGCATACCCATGTATTCCTAATCTGTGAGAAGGTCTGCTACCCTTCATAAGTGCCACCAGGTTTTTGATGGAGATGGCACAGCTACATATATCCTGTGTCCAGTACCAACAGTTGCCCGGCAACAGTTATGATTGTTGTGCTCTGCATCCCAATGTGTAACCTGCGCATGATATGTGTGTCACAGCAGATGTATGTGTGACATGCATGGGGGGGCTGTTTCATGTAGGGAGTACTGCCTGTGTTACATACCTGTCTCACCAGCATGCACTATGCATACCATATGTTGTTGGTGTGTAGCACAGGTGACACATGTGTTAGTCCTGTCATGAATACATGGGAGGTACACAGTGGGAACTGACACCTTCCTGTATGGAGCCATACACTTCCCCTCCAAAGCCATTCAGAGACAGACTACACATGACCGATCCTGACAAAGACTCCATAGGACATGTTCTCTACAATGTGTATTGGTGTACCTTGTAACCTGTGTGACTGCTACAGTTGTATGATATACCTGTGTAGTGACATGGCAAGGGTGCCTTTGGATACAATGATAGCTGTGATGACTGCCACATCAGTATATCAGTGCCAGTCTGGGATGTACATCCCAAACCTGTCAGTATTGGTTTTACAACAGTGAATGCATCCACATCATTCCGACCATGACAGTTGAAGGCTACAGTACTCTCTGTGTTTAATTCCTATCTACCATGGCTCCATAACATGTTGTAAAATATTCTAACAGGCTCACACAAACACATAGTTACATTGAGGGAAGCATCACTTCCAATCAGTGCGTACAGGACATGCCAAGGTACACACTTAGTGCAGGTTGGCTGTATGTAGGTGTGCACGCTTACTTATATAATGGCACATACTACAGATCACAGTATAGAGTTCATGAAATACACTTCATGTCAGCTAGTACTATCATTTTAAGAAATAATATGCTTGATGACATACACAGGCCTTGTTGTGGTCAGTCCTTTGGGGGGGCACATCACCTGCTACAAATAAAACACTGCAAAACCCTACATATGTCTAGGCTACCAAGGTTATGCCATATGGATATATACACATGCACCAAGTGGGCTGGAGTGAGATTAGAACCCCTACCTATCTAATCTTATAGATTCTAGATCATGGTATTTATTGCATGTGCCACGGCTTACATCAGTTATTATACTCTCAGCTAGTAGTCTTAAGGCAGCTGACATCATCAGGCTTTGTAGAAGAGGGTAGTGTGGAAGCCAGCAGCAAGTTACAGGGCCAAAAAGTGCATAACCATTACAGGTGGATAACCCATGAGGGCATATCCATTCATTTGGAGGAGGACACACACACACACACACACACACACACACACACACACACACACACACACACACACACACACACACTGATCTGGAGTGAGAGTAGAACCTCTACCTATCTAGTCTTATACGCTATAGATCGTAATACTTATCACATGTGCCATGGTTTACATCTGAAATTATACTGTCAGCTGCTAGTCTTAAGGTGGCTGACATCATCAGGCCTTGTAGAAGAGGGCAGTGTGGAAGCCAGCAGCAATTTACATGGCCAAAAATTGTATAACCATTGCAGGTGAATAGACCATGATGGCATGTCCGTTCATTTGCAGGAGGATACACACAACACACACACACACACACACACACACACACACACACACACACACACACACACACAGTTATGCATCAAGTGGGTTGGAGTGAGATTAGAACCCCTACCAATCTAGTCTTATACACTATAGGTCACAGTACTTATCACACGTGCCACATGTTAAGTCTGTTGTATGTGGAATTGCAGGCACAGGTACTAGTGCATTACACAAACTAGGCCTATGTTGACCAGCATATGTGGCCTGCAGTGTGATATTGCTTTATACTGTTATCTGCATCTAGTATCCTAGCAGTGGGATAACTGTAATTATCCTAGCTATGTGTGTACAGTTATCAGTATGGCCATATGTGGCTGCATGCAGTTACATAGACATGCTTGTGGGCACGGACAAGATACCCTGTCCATACATGTGTTGACAACCTTATACATTACAGCACCTGCCCACCTGTGTCTGACTATATGGTGACATCCAGCAGGCATAGGGGTCTGTGGGTAAGTGAAATTTGTACTGTTGCATCCTCAGCATGGATCATTTGAGCAACAGTATGGCTATATGGTAGTGGAGATTTACTCACCATTATTAGGATATGTCAGACAATGCAGACCTCCACAGACATATTTCTGTATATACCAGGGATGTATATATATCTATAGCTGTGTGTGTGTGTGTGTGTGTGTGTGTGTGTGTGTGTGTGTGTGTGTGTGTGTATATACGCTATGTATATGTGTTATGTAACTATATGGAGAGGGTGTATGTATCATTTTAATATATATATGGCTATATATGTAGATCTGTTCATATCTATTTGACACTACATAGCAATAAATATACTATGCATGTGAGAGAGAGAGATAGTAACATAGGTTCATAGATGTTTACTAGGCTAACAACCACAAGGGCCTTTTTAAGCCTAGCCATGCATCCCATATATCTCTGTCAAGTTCTGATACTCTTGATAAGTGTAAGCATGAGTCTGAGAGATGAACCATTTACAGGTTACCTGTTTGCATTAGACATAGGGGCCAAACCAGGGATGAATTTCCAGTTTCCCATCTAATTGTCCAAGTTGCACTTGAATTGGGTTAGGGAGGAACTCTGCTTCACATGGATGGGTAGCCAGTTCCATAGACGGGGTGGTCTCTGGGATATATACCTATCTCCAGCAGGTCCTATTTATATCACAGGCAAGGTTTAAGTCTTTAGAATGGGTAATTCTGGTACTACTTGTTTTGTGGATATATAGGAGGTCCATCAGAGTCGGGTCTGACAATGCCCCATATGCCAGGCATAGATCTCCCCTCAAAAGCCTGTAGGAGACAGAATACATGGATAGGGCCTTGATGTGGTTTGCATAGGACATATTACTTATGCCCTGTATTCTTTTAGTGAGGAACATAAGGGGTTATTGCACTCAATGATAGGTCTGATGAATGCCGGATACAGTGGAACCATGACTTCCTTGGACTTAGATGCCATACCTTTTTTTATAAGTTGAGCAACATAGAATGATTTCCTCATCACTGTAGCCACATTTTATTTATTTTTATTTTATTTTTATTTTACATTTATTAACCGGGGGTGTCTGACTGAGCAGAAAAGGCCCTTTTTCAGCAGAGGCCTGGGGAGAAAAGCTCCACATAGAAAAATTACAGATACATTTAGACATGATCAGTATACACACAGATTACAAAAGACATGTTTTTACAGTAGTATGCAGCACATCAACAGTTACAGTGGAGAGAACAAACAAAAAAATATTTAAAAATAAAGGTACTTAATAGATTTGTGGTGTACAGCTGAAATTTGGAACATAGGTAGAATACATACATAGTACACAGGTACAGTACATACATTGTAAATTAGCCAGTGTTTGTGAGAATAGTTTTCAATCTTAATCAAGTACTCTAGGTGTAGTATGTGTACCTTATCCAATTTCACTAGACTGGGAAGCAATCATGGCACTGCCAACTTTGCTTGAGATGTTGTCTGATGATGTCTTTAAAGGAGGCTTTGGATTATGTATTTTGAATGCTAGTGGGGACAGAGTTCCGTTTTTTTAGCCACTGAACTACTATATAGTATATCTCCAAAGCTATTGTAGCTTGCTTGATGATCTAAGAGGCCTTTTGGCTGAGTGATACTGTAATAGGTTTTTGAGGGCAGAACATTTATTGAGGAGGTAATAGATAGAATGACAGAGGTAGAGCTAATTGTAGGTTAGGAGGTTGGGCAGTTCAAGCCAGTGGAGCTGTCTCAAAGCAGTACAGTGATGAGTTCTATATGAGCAATTTGCAAGAAAGCGGGCAATTCTGTTATAGCAGGCTTCCATTTTGCTTAGTTCAGTTTTGTTGAAATTAGTCAGAATGGGAGATGCATAGAGTAGGGTGGATAGAAGTTGGGAGCGAGCAATGGCTGCTCTTGTGTACGGTAGAGTGATCCCAGCTTGGCATGTACTTTTTTAATAGTTAAGTTGAGATGACTATCAAATTTTAGGTGGGAATCTATGGTTATTCCCAATAGCTTAGCCTGTGCCACTGGAGCGATTGCAGTAGCATTTGTGAAGTAGATAGTGAATTGACTGTTATCAGTGTTTTTGTTAGAACTGGTTATAATCATAAGTTTTCTTTGGACTGAGGATAAGTTGGGCTTTGGTTAGGTAGTTTTCAACATCAGAGAATGCTAGTTGAGTTGTTTGCAGGAGGGTGGGAATGTTTTGTGCAGCACAGATTAAGGTAATGTCATCTGCATACTGAATGATAGATGCATGATGTGTGGAGGTATGGAGGTCATTTGTGAAGATTGTGAATAGCAGTGGTCCTAAGATAGAACCCTGTGGGACTCCTATAGTTATGGGCAGCTGAGGAGAGAGAGAGAGAATATTCCCATTTCATAGCTTGGTACCTGTCAGTTAAGTAGCTTTGGAAGCAGGTAAGAGTGGAATTTGATAGGTGATACTGGTTTAGTTTGTTTAGCAGGATTTGGTGCAAGACTGCGTCAAATGCTTTGGACATATCCAAAAAAAGAGTTGACACCTGCAGGCCTTCATTTTTGAGATGGTTTACTGTGTCTGTGAAGCAGAGGAGGGCTGTAGTGGTACTATGGGCAGGTCTGAAACCATGCTGAGTAGGTGACAGGATGTTGCTGTCTATGAGATATTTTAGCATCTGGGTATGGATGCATTTTTCTAGGATATTGGCCAGGGGGGAGAGTAAAGCAATGGGTCTGTAGTTATTTCAGTGGAGGTCCCACCTTTATGTATGGGTGTAACATAGGATATTTTCCAGAGTTTGGGCACATAGTTTTCAGCAATTGATCTGTTTATGAGAGTGGAGATTGGGATAGCAATATCATCTGCTGTGAGTTTCAAGAAATAGCTGGGGAGTAGGTCAGCTGCTGTTGATGAGGCTTTTAGTTTAGAGAGCATGCTTTTGATTGAAGTGGTGGAAACTGTTTTGAGGGTAAAGCGTGTATTAGTGTTATTTGTGTTAGGGTGCTAGTAAGGAAGGAACTGTCCTGTGATACTAAGGATAGAATTGAGTTCACAAAGTGGGAGTTGAACTGTGTTTCGATGGGAACTTTAGTGTCAGGGGTGGTTGGTTTGGGGGTAGCCTTTTGGGTGAGTTTTAGTAGCTGGTTTACATTTCTCCAAAATTTTAGAGGGTTGTGTTGGTATTTAGTTTGTAATGTCATGTAGTAGGACTTTTTGTCCAGCCTAATGCATTTTTTTGCATGGTTGCGCAGTTCTTGGTACTTAGTTAGGCTTTGTGTTTCTTTGTTTTTTTGATAGTAAAGCCAGGCAGCGTCTA
The DNA here is from genome assembly GCF_019279795.1 of Protopterus annectens. Taxonomy (NCBI): domain Eukaryota; kingdom Metazoa; phylum Chordata; order Ceratodontiformes; family Protopteridae; genus Protopterus; species Protopterus annectens. The sequence continues at coordinate 1,260,436,349 of NC_056745.1, forward strand.
TGGACTTGAAGATTTGTTTGGTTTCTTTACTGAGCCAGGGGTTTGTAGAGGTTCTAACCTTGATTTTGCTCAATGGAGCGACAGTGACTAGGTGTTGTAGAAATGTTTTGTTGAAATATACTACAGCCAGGTCAAGTGGAAGGGTTTTTAAGTGGGTCCAGTCACAGTTACAGAGTAAAGTATTGAGGACCTCAGGAGATAATTTGTTGTGTTTCTAGTGGATATACAGTTAGTGGTTTTGCATATGCTTGTTCTACTATGTATAAAGTATATTATGTTGTGGTCACTTAAGGTGTCTGGGAGACAGCCTGCATGGGGGTACAATGTGGGGTTGTTAGTTAGGACCTAGTCAAGGATGGATTCCTTTTTAGGTTTTTTTATCACATCTAGTTGGAATTTGGACTAGCTGCTGGTAGCTATGGAGATTTATTAGATTACTTGGTGGCTCTGATATGCAGGTAAACCAATCTAGGTTGAAATCCCCCAGAATAAGGGTTTCTTGTGAGTATGTGGAAGAACACCAGGATAATAAGTCATCAAGGCTAGCAGGTGTATTACCAGGTGGAATATAGATCACAATTGTGGTGATGACCTTTAGGGTGAAGTTGAAGTTGTGAAATAAGTATGTCCCAAATATTGGGGAGGGGTAGGAGTTTGGTAATTGATGTACAATTAAGTTAGACTTATACAGTAAGGCAGTTCCACCCCCTTTACGAAGTGGTCTGTCTTGTCTAATTATATTGTAGCCAGTAGGAAGAACTTCTGAGTTAGCTATGCTTTTATTTAGCCAGGTTTCTGTTAAAGCAACTATGTCTGGGGAGTAGTGTGCTATTGTGGCCTGGAGTTCAGATATTTTATTTTTGATGCTTCTAATATTAATATTTAGCATTAAAAGATGGTTGGTTTTGCTGCTGTTGTTGATTTGCCCTGGGATGAAGATAATGGGGGTTTTATGTTCTGACATTTGTGTTGGAGCAGTTTGTGTTGGACAGGATGGATTTGGGCCTGGGTTGGGATGGATATCCCCACTTATGGTGAGCCTGGTGTTAAAATAGTGATACAGATGTTGGAGTTTGGTGAGGAGTGTGAGAAAGTATTGTGTTTTGTTGGAGTAGGAATGAGAACATATTTGTTTAGTTCTGAATTGGTCCGTTATGTAATTCTTGAACAATTGTGCACAGATATTATTATAATGTGTGGCATATGTATATGAGAGTGCATAATGTAGTGTTGTGCTACTACGTTTAGGGATATTGCTAGAGTGATAACTTGTGGTGTTATAACGAATTATGAGAAGACAGACTAGACTTAGTTGTGTGATAGTCATGGTTATAAGGTTTAAGATGATACTAGGTGACGGTCTGAATAGGAATTATAGGGTTGCACTATATGTGGATGGGTAAGTAGTGTGGGTGATATAAAAAATGCCTAATGGGAATAAGAGTGATTGGGAGTATTTTTTGTGGAGCAAGTTGGTGTGGTATAATGTGATCTGACTTGAGGAGCTGTGATTGGTGAAGGTGATGTGAGGGTGAGCTGTGTGTGTGGCAGTGATTACTATAAATGTAGAGGAAGTGGGTGTGGGAGGTAATAGGGGCAGGGAAGGGGAGCGGAGAGAGCCCGAGCATTAGCGAGGGCAAACAGAGTGGGGCAGAGCCCACCAAGACAAGAGTAAAAAGTAAGTATTATTTTACAAATCTGAACACTTTAAACAAATTCCTGAGGTCTAATGGCTTACCAGCAAGCAGAATGCAATTGTTGAAGAGCACTCGTGTCCTGGTGGGAGACTAGAAATTTAAAGATGGCTCCATGCCCAGCAGGATTCTAATATAGACTTAGTATTGGGGGAGGGAGATAGCACAAGGGGTGTAAACCAGGTGGAATGCAAAGAAATCAGAGAAGCAATTAGTGGAAAACTATCAGTGAAGGCCTCAGGGGGGGTAAGTAAGAATTCAAACTACCTGCAAGGTGAAGGGGAGAAGAGACAGCAAACTTTATTAAGGTTGGGAGTGTGTTTTTACTTTGACTTGCTGATAAGTAACCAGTTTGTGCACAGATTAGAGTAGTGAGATACATTAGCAATGAAGGGGAATGTATAGAGATGCAAATAAACAGGTGGGCCTCCAAGTGATACAAACTGAGGCAGAAAGCACTGAGAGGGCTGCTTGATGGTTAATTTAGTCACAGGGATCTGAATTAAATGTATACTGTCTATTGGACAGTTAGGATTACTGCATTAGCTGGGAGGGGGGCACAAGGATACAACAGTCAGTTTTATTAGCACGCTTAGAACTACTAAGAAATACTGCTAATGTAATAGCTTCACTCTCATAAAATATACAAGTAGAATGCCTGGGTAGACTGACCCTTGTTCAGTTTTGCAGTACTGATTCCTTCATATACTGTATGGGTGGAGTGGTAGCCGCAGACTGCAGATTTGCTTGAGTGTGCTCTGAGGAGAGAGAGAGAGAGAAAAAAGAGAGGATGAAGCTAGTAGAATGAGACAAAGATAGGTTAAAGGAAGTAATGAGGAGATAGGAGGGTGTAAAAGATACAAATCTGAGGATAGTGTGGATAAAGCAGGAGAATAGATGCTATTGATGATCAACGGTTAGATTACTATCTATGTGTGTCCCTAAGTCCCTGACTACTGAGTCAACTCTAAGGGGTGTGTTGTCAGTATGATAGTTACCAGGAATGGATGACTTCCCAAAGCATACTATTATGCATTTCTTGGCATTTAGTTTTAGTCCATGGATCTGACACTAGTTGTTCTAACTTTCTGGGTTCTGTCTGTGAGCCAGTTGGCTATCCGCCAGGTGACATACAGGTTCGTACCTAACATCTTAAGTTTGTCAAAAATGCCAGAGTGGGGTATTGTGTCAAATGCCTTGGCCAGGTCAAGGTAGGCAGTATGAATGATTTTGCCCTCATCCATTGCTTTGGTGACCTTCTCAAAGAAGTCAACCAGGTTGAGTAGGCATAATCTGCCCTTGACGAAACCAAACTGGGTTGGGTCCAGTGTCTGGAGGTTTACTATATCTCTGTTGATCATCTCCATGATAATTCTTTCCTTGTCTTTACATGTAAGACTAGTGAGACGTATGGGTCTGTAATTTGCAGGGTCTGTAAATGACCCACCTTTGTGCAGAGGGATGACTGTTGCCTTTCTCCATTCGTGAGGCACAAAGTCTGTTTGGAGGCTACAGTTAAATAGTAATTCCAGAGGCCCCAATAGGTCATGTTTCATGCTATTCAGAAGGTATCCTGGGATACTGTCTAGGCCCACTGAAGCACTGTTCTTCATAGATATGTATACTTATATCTGTATGTATAGACATTTATACATAACATTTCATTTTGATGATGGGGGACCAGGATTGTGCTCATTTTAACTAAGTGTATGGACATGCCCAGTGGGACTGTCAGTACTAATAAGGTGACTCCAGTCCACAACTATCGGTACTCCAGTCTAGGATTTTGTATGTTATAGACACTAACATCCACCCCTGTTTCTGCAGTACTGCCCTTCACTCAAACTGTCCACAGCATTCCCCATTTGTGTGTTGTACTTAATCTGTGTCTCTGGTTGGTAATATTGCAACACCAACAGACTGACAGTCTGCATACCTCTAAACTGTCCTGATTTCCACAGAGTGTCCCAAGTTTTGCCTCATATGTTTGGTCTGTTCCTCATACATTTGTGGTCTTCTGGTGAATTATTGTATATTAATGTCACTACATTATACTACTTACAGACAAACATTTTTGTTTCGGAAGTTATATCCTTCAGAACATATGTAATAATGCAACACCTTTACTTCCAGTGACTTTCTAGGTTTATGGGGACAATATTTGTCTAGGTTTATGGGGACAATATTTGAAATCTGTCCATATGTTTGGGCATTTGTCCACCCAATCTTACTGGTTTGTCCAGATTTTTTTTGCAGTAAGAGGTATGGCAGTCTGTGAAAACACCAACATAGTACTACCTCACATGCAAAAGATGTGAGTAATTCCAGATTAGAACGATCAACACCATCACCCATGCTAGCTTCCCTAGTCCTCTGAGCCATTCAGGTCATCAGACAGAGAGCAGTCATTCATCACACAGTCAGCAGCATAAATGTGTACATTGTTATCCTGCATCAGGAGAGACATACAATGGTGTGAGCAATATCTATGTTACAGCCCTGGTCCACTGATATACCATAGGTGATTTTCTGTTAAAGTAGTTGTAAGCGTACATTGCTGTGTTGGGGGTGGGGGAACAATGGCACATGGTCTGCTGAGATATACAGTAGTCCACAAATCATGTGAACCCACTGTTTAACATCTACTTTGACTGATTTAGTGATTATTCCAGTCATGAGGCCTAGTGACTGTTAAGGAACATATACTATTGGTCTAGGTATCTGTGGTCCCATGTGGATGTTACATCTGTCCAATTAGCCCACTATATTTCATAGGTTCATAGGTTCATAGGTTTATACTAGGCTATCTGCCCTAGGGCATTTATAAGCCTAGCCCAAAGTTATGTGGCTTTCACCACCCCTTAAGTTTGAAAGGTACTATGCCCATTAGTTTACCGTGCCTCTGTCCAGCAGTGACACTGAGGTGATCCCCGGGGTAAACCTGCGATCTCCCATCCATTGATCAAGATTTCTCTTGAACAGGGCCAGCGAGGTGCTCTGCCTCACATGTACCAGGATTTTGTTCCACAGCATAGGGAGTCTCTGGGTGATGAATATGTCCCTCCAGCACGTCCTATTTATAACTGTGTTAAGGTTTAAGTCTCTTCCTCTTGTATTTCTTATGGATTTAGATTTTTTGAGGTGGAGCATGTCCATCAATTCCGGGTTAGACATGCACTTGTACGTTAGGCACAGGTCACCTCTGAGCAGACAGTATGCGACTGAATAGAGCTGGAGTTCCTTCAGTCGGGCAGCATAAGCCATATTTTTGAGACCCTTTATCCTTTTGGTGAGGAACTTTTGGGGCCTTTCCAATTGCTGCAGGTGTCGGGTAAGATACATTCCGAATGGGGCATTGTACTCAATCATTGGTCTGATAAGTGATGAGTACAGGGGAACAATGACCTCCCTTGATCTAGATGTGAATCCCTTCATGATCAGGTGGGCAATGTAGAAGGTTTTCCTAACTACCTTGGCAACGTGGGTGTCAAATGAAAGGTTACTGTCAACCTGGGTCCCCAGATCCCTGATAACCTCTTCTGTGCTTAGTGGATTGCCACCTATATGGTAGCTAGGGGTAACCTTGTTTTTCCCGAAGGGTATGACTATGCAATTTTTGGCGTTTAACTTTAGGCCATGGCTTTGGCACCAGTTATCCGTTTCTATGAGACCCTTCTGGAGGATATCTGTGTCTGATGTGTTTTCAACTATGGCGCCCAATTTGCAGTCATCTGCAAACTTTGTCCGCCATAATCCTCCTGTGTTTGCCTGTACTTCTGAAAAGTAGATGCCGAACAAGAGGGGGCCCAGGACTGAGCCTTGTGGGACACCACTTGTGACCGGCTTGGAGTCTGACATGGCGCCAGCCACTCTGACCCTGTGGATTCTGTCACTTAGCCAGTTTGCAACCCATCTTGTGACGTATGGATTTACATTTAAGTTGGTGAGTTTTTCTATGATACCCGAGTGGGGTATTGTGTCGAAAGCTTTTGCAAGGTCAGGGTAAGCTGTGTGGACTGCCTTGCCCTCATTAATGGCCTTGGTGACTGTTTCAAAAAAATCAACCAAGTTTAAAAGGCATGATCTGCCCTTGACAAAGCCAAACTGGGTTGGATCCAATGTCTGTAAGTCCCCTATGTCTTTATTTATGAGTTCCATTATGATCCTCTCCATAGCTTTGCAGACTAGGCTTGTCAAGCTGATGGGGCGGTAATTTCCAGGGTCAGTGGAGGCACCGCCTTTGTGAAGTGGGACCACAGTTGCCGTACGCCACTCCTTGGGTATGTATCCTGAGGTGAGGCTAAGATTAAACAGCTGCCCTAACAGCGGGTTTAATTCCTCATTGAGTTCGTGGAGCACACAACCGGGGACACCATTTGGTCCCATAGATGCTGTGTTTTTTGCCTTGGAGAGAGCAGTTTTCACCTGAGCATTTGAGATGTGTGGGGGGCTACAATCCGCTGGGATAGATATCTCTCCTTTTGGGGGGGAGAAATTAGCACTGAACCTGTCAGCCAGTATGTTGGCAATGTCTGTTGGTTCAGTGATTTTTACATCATTTTGAACTAATTCTGAGCATATCTGGGAGTTTCCTCCCAGGTTTGTAACATAGCTAAAAAAGGCCTTATGATTGTCTTTTGAGTCCTTAGCGACTTTTCTTTCAAAATTTGCCTTGGATGATTTTATGAGCGATCGTAGTTTTTTACTTATAGTGATCAAGGGTGTCTTCCCTTTTAAGGATTTTGCTCTATCTTGTAGTAGCTTTCTCCTTTTATTGTAGAGCTTGTTAATGGCTGGGGTCCACCAGACTGGGCACTTGCCTTTGGTGCAAAGAGTCTTTGTTTTGTTTGGGATTGCCTGATCCATGCAGTCCTGGAGGTGCTGATAGAAGGCATTTGTAAGTGATTCAGCTGTTTGGGTAATGGTTTCTGCTGGCTCGAGGGCCTTGAAGGAAACCACACCAGTCTTAAGAAGTGTGAAGTTGGCTTTTGAGAAGTTTTTCACTGTGGTCTTTTTTATCTGGGGTGGGGCGGGATGTGGACTTCCAGTGAGATTAGTTTATGATCTGATCTCACCAATGAGGGGTACACCTCTGGTGCTGAACATTGTGTCCCCATGTTTGTGATGATGAGATCTAGTATGTTTTCTCCTCTTGTGGGGATGGTGACTAGTTGTTCCATGGCATTTGAGTTTATGAACTCTAGGAACCTTTGGGCTAGAGTGTTGGGGCTTGAGTAATGATCCCAGTCTATATTCGGGTAGTTGAAATCACCTAATATGATGGTGTTTGGAGATAGATTTATCCCTTCGAGTGTTTTCAGGAAAGCTGTGTGAGGTTCCTGAGTTTGAGAGGGTGGCCTGTAACATGCTACAAATTGCAGAGCAGTCTTTCCTACGGTTACTTGCACCTGGATGGTCTCCGATGCTTTGTACGTTGCCATCAACCTGGAGGTGTGGGTATCCTTGATGAATATGGATACCCCCCCCCTTTCTTTGTGTGGTCCGGGTTTTGGGGCCGGAACGCATGATATGAGGTAAAACCTGATAGTGCTGGGGTGCTCTCTGGAGCCTTGAACCAGGTTTCAGTCACAGCACAGACATTGATGTTCTCCATACTGAGAAGGGCTTCGAGTGTGTGCATCTTGAGGTTTAGACTTCTGGCATTGAGCAGCATTACCCTTAGTTTATTTTCTTTTTTGTGTTCTAGGGTGGTAGGTTTAGAATTTGAGCCTTGCCTAAAAAAGGCACTATGGGGGTGGCAAGAGCCTTTGCCAATATCCGGAAGCCCAGGGGTGACAGGTGCAAGCCATCCCTTGTGAAGCAGCGTGGCTTGTCCCCGGCAGACAGACATTGGATCCCCTTTGAATGACACCAGTAGTTAAGCCAATTGTTAAAACTGATAATTTTGTCTTTGTACTGTGGCATCATTCTTGGTGAAGGTAGGATACTGCTCAGGGTCAGGGTCATACCTGCCTGGCCTACATAATCAGTGAGCTCCTCCATGTCGCTTTTCATGTAGTCCAGGGAGGTACGTCTCAGGGCATTCACACCAGCATGGACAATGACTGAGTCATACTTGTACTTGCTGTTGAGTGACCTGAGTGCTTGCGTTATGTGGCGAATTCTAGTGCCCGACAGGCAGCTTACTGTGACCTTCTCCTCACTCAATCTGGTGAGTGGGATGACAAGTGTGTCTGGCATTGTGTTTGGCCTTAAGGGCTGTGACTGTTTGGCACACTGACTTTGTGGTCTATGTGTTGCATGTGTTGTGTCATGAGGTGGCAGTTGTTTGGGTGTCTGCTTTGGTGGCCTCTGCTGTTTTGGTAGATTTTTGATCAGAGCCTCCGAGTATGTCTTTGTGTGTTTATGTGTATGATTTGAAGTTGTGATAGTACTATGTGAGACTGGGTTTGTGGTCTGTGTGGTTTCCTTCTCCTCCTGTCTGGTCTTGCCAGTCTTATGTTGAGAGAGCTTGGCCTCCAGTTTGGCTGCATAGTTGCATCTCTCGCATGTATTTGTGTTTTGTGGGAGAAGGAGAGGGTTGTCTGTGTACATGAGGCAATTGTAACATTGCCTCAATATTCCCAGATTCACCAGCTGGGCAGGACAGGACGCTAGCAACTGACCCCTCGACATGCTAGAAGGAAAGGACAAACAACTTTCTGTTAATTGAGTTTGGAAAGACTTCGAGGGATGTGGGTGATTGAAAGAGGGGTTTTAGGCAGGTGGGGTACTATGTATAATAAAAAGTGCTATATCAGAGTAGAAAGTACTTTAGGAGCAAGTGCAAGCTTCCCAGCTAGAGAATAGTCTCCTTAGGAACCAAGTAGAGCTGAATCTTTCAGATAGAGAATAGGCTGTTTTGGTTAGAAGTAGAGTTAAAGAAGAGCTGTTCTAAGGGAAAAAATGAAGAGTTGACTTTAGGTAGCCTGAATAGTTTAACCCCAATTAACCGCCGCTGCTCTTGTGTGCTCCGCTGCTCTTGTGTGCTCCTGTGGCAACTCTGCGCTAAATCGTGCTAAAGCACGCTTTAGCGTGCTTTATAGCAGGGGGTTGAAAAGAGCTGGGAATTGACCCAAAATGGCCAATGGACTACTAGTTTCTGGCTGAAACCACTCCAAAATGGACAAATAGGCTGCTCAGTGCTTCCCACTCCCACTGGTAAACAAAGAAGCTTCCTTTCTTCCAAATAAGGATATGGAACAGTTACAGGAACCAAGACAAAGCCCAGAGATCAGCAAACTCTGATACTGGACTATTCTAGTTCAGTAAGGCGGGAAACAAGAGATATATATATATATATTTTTTTTCAGAACAGAGAAGAAAAACAGTCAATAAATGCTTTAAATGCTATAAATCGGCTAGCGCACTTGAGTGTGTAGCCTACAGATACAATTTGCAACAATTGGAAACTTAAAGTGCAAAAAACAGTTTAGACACAATAAATCAGTTTAAATGCAGTAGCAAACAGGCGAAAATGCAGTCGCTAGACAGTAAACAGTAGAAAAGCCACAAAAATTATACTTATATCAAGAAAAAGTCACTCTTTTGCTCTCTGCTGCTTGAATCACTCTGCAGGACACCACGAGGAGCTGTGCTGAGTTAATATCAAGCTAAAAAGGTGCGCTTTAGCATGCTTTATAGCAGGGGGTTGAAAAGAGCTGGGAATTGACCCAAAATGGCCAATGGACTACTAGTTTCTGGCTGAAACCACTCCAAAATGGACAAATAGGCTGCTCAGTGCCTCCCACTCCCACTGGTAAACAAAGAAGCTTCCTTTCTTCCAAATAAGGATATGGAATAGTTACAGGAACCAAGACAAAGCCCAGAGATCAGCAAACTCTGATACTGGACTATTCTAGTTCAGTAAGGTGGGAAACAAGAGATATATATATATATTTTTCAGAACAGAGAAGAAAAACAGTCAATAAATTCTTTAAATGCTATAAATCAGCTAGCGCACTTGAGTGTGTAGCCTACAGATACAATTTGCAACAATTGGAAACTTAAAGTGCAAAAAACAGTTTAGACACAATAAATCAGTTTAAATGCAGTAGCAAACAGGCGAAAATGCAGTCGCTAGACAGTAAACAGTAGAAAAGCCACAAAAATTATACTTATATCAAGAAAAAGTCACTCTTTTGCTCTCTGCTGCTTGAATCACTCTGGAGGACACCACGAGGAGCTGTGCTGAGTTAATATCAAGCTAAAAAGGCACGCAAATCCATACATATGATATATTATAGTAATCCTTACAATTAATGTATAGCTTAGAGACTTACCATGGGAATGCATAAGTTGAGAGACCTATAGTTCAGGGCTGACTCTGTGTAATGCAAGCAGTACACAACCAATACATGGATAGGCACAGGTTGTTTGGGCTGCCTGGTATCAACATGTTTACTATATGTATGTTAGTAGGAGTAAGGTGTCAGTCACTAGGGCCCTAGGCTGTAAGTGAATATGCTCTGTGTTGTCTCTTTGCCAATGCCAGGGTATACTGAGTACTGAGGGGCTCCACCAAATATATCGAGACACCAGAACCTTGACTTCAGCATCCAAAACACACACTCTATGATGTTCTCAGTTTGTATGCATGCCTCATTATGGTGTTCTTCGGTGGGTGCATTTCTGATGGGTGTCATCATCCATGGCTCCAGGGCGTAGCCAGCATCCCTCAGTAAATGGCTATGTGGGATGTCCCCCCTAGCAAACATTTGGTACAGCTGTGATGCATGCCAGATATGGGAGTCATGATAACTGCCAGGGCTGCCAGAAGACACACTCTTGATAAAGCCCTGGGCATTGCACATGACCTATCAGTTGATGAAATGGTACCCCTTGCAGTTGACATAGATTCTACCCTGTTCACCAGGTGGTGCCTTGATGTGTGCATGAGTGCAATCTATGGCACCTTGCACCTCATGATAGTGTGCTACACAGTAGAAGTGTTGCATATTGCTGGCCCTCACCTCAGGGGTGAGGGGAAAATAAATGTGCTCACTGGCATGTGGTAGCATGGCATCTAGGAACTGGTTGAATGCCCTGAATGCCTGTCAGACCCCCCCATCATGTCCCCAATTGGTCTTTGGAAGCTACCTGTGGTTATTATCCTAAGAGCTACACATACCTTTGTTTCCACTGGGATGGGTTCTCCTCTGTTGGCTCTGGGTCTTAAGGGTGGCAGAGCTCAGTGAGTTCTTGTAGTATGTCCCTATCCACCCTGTAGCACTCCACAATCTCAAGCTCATGTAACTCCTGGAAGGTTATCCTAGGCCTGAACACTCTTGTCCTTCTCTGCTTAGGCCTATTGTCAGCAGCACCAGCAGCAGCACTGACTTAGGCATCTAGGACATTCAGATGTAGGAGACCTGCAGCAGCCCCTAGCATTCTTTAACTTAAAATTCCCAAGTCTGTACTCTAGTGACGCAGAGTATGGGCAAAAAATCAGAATGTAGGGTATATGCATATTTCTAGTGCTCTACTGTAGGCGCTGACTGTGTTACTGGATTTCTATGATGCATTCCACCTGCCTAGTATATCATTGATATCGTTTACTGGTCCTAGTTTAAGTTAAACAGGGGTCACAACTAATTAATACATCATTGCATTTTAGATATTCTCAAAGGTTCGATATACAGACAAGCACAGGGGGTAGCCATGGGCACCCCCTGTGCCAACACCTATGCCAATCTGGTTCTCTCCAATTGGGAATCCTCCACAATTCTGAACAACGAAGTATGGAAGGACTACATAAGTATGTATGCCCGTTTTGTGGATGATATTTTTATTTTATGGAATGGAGACTGTAATTCATTTGACCGCTTTCTTTCTTACATCCACTCCACCACCACATTCTTGAAATTTACTGCCACAACATCATACACTCATATAGAGTTTTTGGATATTTGTGTAGAACAGACGCAGGAAGGTTTTGTTTCTAGTTTGTATAGGAAAGAGTGTTGGCAAAACACTTTGCTGTCTTATGACAGCATGTACCCCCGACATATTTTTCCAAATATTGTAAAGGGGCAGGTCAGTCGTATATCCAGGGTGAGTGCTATGGATACACAATTTGATGAAGAGTTGGATAAACTAGACAAATGTTTTAAGGATAGAGGCTACAATGAAAGACTGGTACATCGTGTTATTGATGATAGTGTTAAATTAAGACGGACTAGATATAAGCCCTGGTTAAAGAGAACATATGGAGGGGAATCGTCAATTGATAATAATGCATGCGTGCAAATGGGTCCCAAACTGATGTTCACATATGGCAGTAATATAAAAGACATTAATAGGATTGTACAAAACCATTGGAATATTTTAACCAGTGACATTGGACTAAGGGAGATTGTTGACAATAGTCCCAGACTCCGATATAGGAGAAATAGGAATCTTAAAGATCTATTGTGTAAGGAGAAGATGAGTGGTCAAGGTGGATCTCTGAAGTTTACTGCAGGAACACTTCCCTGTGGGATATGTAAGGCCTGTAGTCATATTAATAAAGAAACCACTTTTATACATCCAGTAACTAAGAAGGTGTTTCATTTAAAAGGGAGGGCCACATGTAGGACCATGAACATAGTGTACTTAGCTGAATGTGTTGAATGTCCTTGTTTCTATGTTGGAATGACCAACAATATGTTTAAGGTTAGAATCTTACAGCACTTGAGTAGCATCAGGAATAGTGACGCAAGTAATGCCTTATATAGGCATATCAGTGGCAACCCCACACATAGCTTCAAATTTAGGGCTATTGTTAACATCAAACCAAACAATAGGGGGGGTGATGTAAAACATCAGACAGCTTTGGCTGAATCAAGATGGATCATAGAGTTTATGGCACACAGGATATCAGGATTAAATGATGTCATTCCAGTTAAACCCACCCTCCAAAATAGGCGGGTTTTTCACTAGATACTATTGGTTGTCTCATCTTTTAAAAATGTTGTTTGAAGAATGTATCTTTGTCTGATGAAGGGTGTAACCCGAAAGCACTTACCTGGTGTTTTATCTGTCTATGTTGGATTAAATTTTATCTACATTTTATCTACACAGCAGTGTCCTGTTGCTTTTCATTTGGAGTTGGACGAAAGCTGGCAAGTGGTCTCCTAAAGGGTCAAGTATAATACCAGAGTTTAAAACTTTATTAGGATGGGATACTAGGATCCAGTCTAGTGTGGTACCTGGGGGGTTTGTTTTGTTGGGTCTGGTAATGGATTTAGTTGGGTATAGTTAAATAGATTGATGGATATGGTGGGAATAGAGTTGTTGATTTTATTCCAATCGATATTTACATCTCCAAGTATGAAGGTCTCTAGCTTAAAATTGGTAGAGGTCCAGAGAAGAATTTCTTCAAGAGTAGTGGTGTTATTACCAGAGGGGATGTAGAGGGCAATGATACAAATGCTTTTGTGGTTATTTATTTTTAGTAGGCCTATTACTAGGTCTGCATTGTTGAATGGAGGGATAGGATTGGGGTAGGGAGTGATGGATAGCAGGTTAGAGTAGAGTAAGGCTAGCCCACCCCTTTTTTATTTAAGTGATCATGTCTGAGGGATTGGAATCCAGAAGGGAGGATTTCAGAGTCACAAATATGAGGTTTTAGCCAGGATTCTGAGATGGCTACAATGTTGGGTAGGTTGTAGTTTAGCCAAGCATGAAAGTGGGCTACTTTATTTCTTAGACTTTGGGCATTGATGGTGAAGAATTTGAGGTATTTATGGTTGGTTTTATTGCTTGTAACAGGGAGATTGGGACTAGAGGAAGTATTTGGTCCAGGATTTGGGTGTATGTCCCCTGCTAAGCAGAGGTAGTTGAGGAAGGATAGTAGTATTTTTGATTTGGTCTTTAATAGTTGTGGACAGTAAGGTATTAGTTTAGATTTGTAGTATTTAATTGAGGGGGTAGTTTTATCCTGAAGTGGTCTAGTGGGTTGGGTTGAACTAGAGGGGCAGATATGTTGTGGAAGTGTGTTTTAGTGGGATGAGGAAGGAGGTTGGGAGTGAGAGGGTAGGACAGGAAGGAAGGGTGGAGTTGGTTATAGGAGTAGAAGGTAGTATAAAGGGAGTAAAAATGGAATGCAGATAGATGGGATCAGAATGGTTTGAGGTAGAAGACAAAGCATGATAGAGGAGTATATGTGTATATTAGCAGTATAAAATGAGTAGGGCAGATTGTATATGTGTATAGATGGAGTAGAAATAGATGTTTATAGGGACTTTGATGGGCGGGGTTGGAGTGGTTGTGCCTGGCAGGTGGAGGTAGAGAGGGGAGGGGTTGCAGAGTGGAGATGATTGGTTAGTTGAGAGAGGGAGGTGTTTGGAGTTGAAATAAATGTAGGATTAGTGGGGGTGGGTGGGAATTGGGGGCAGGGTAGGGGAGTGGAGTGAGCCCGTAGGGCGAACAGAGTGGGAAGAGCTGGAGAGAAGGTGGCTGGCAGAAACCAATTATCCAGCTGTAGCTGAAATGTGGGAGCTTAGGGGAAGTACAGGAACAGCAGAGGTGAGTCTAGGCTGGGGACTGTGGGGGGAGAAAGGTAATAAAACAATGTATAAGTCAAAGCAGGCCAGTGGGGTAAATATGCTATGAGAGTGGGGATTGCTTGGGAGAGAACAGAAAAATGATACAAGTGATCTTTACACTATAAGTGGTTGAGCAGTGCCACCTAGTGGTAAAATATATAAAATATAGCTTCGTGGGTAAGAGAATTAAGGGACAAAGACAAAAACACTGTAGGCTGCTTAGCAAGCATGGGGAAAAGCACAGACACTACGGTAATTGTAAGATATTAAGTTAGTTAAATGTGGAGCCCAGCAAGGAACAGTGGTAAGATTTCAAATAAGGGAGGGACTAAGACATGGTTAGGTACTAAACTTAATGTTACAGCAGTACCAGGACACTGGCTTCTGTAGCTTAAGAAAGCTAGGTTAGGCTGCAATAGGTCTTGTGGGGGGTGGGGGAGGACAGAATAGACCAGAAAATGTGGTGGATAGCCAATAGCATGATGAAAAGGGCTGGCACTGATTAGGCTGCAATTGTTCTTGTGAGGAGGGCTTGGATCAGACTAGACCAGAAAAGGGGTGGATAGTCAATAGTATGATGAAAAGGGCTGGCCCTGATTAGGCTGCAATTGTTCTTGTGGGGAGGGGGAGGATCAGACTAGACCAGAAAAGTGGTGGATAGCCAATAGTATGATGAAAAGGGCTGGCCCCGATTTCACAGATATCCAAGTCTACAGAAACAATAAGAAAAGGCAGTAGGTACTCTGACTTACTTGTTTTGTAGACCTTTCTTACTGAAATAAAATAAGCCAATTTTACTAAGGAGTTATGTGGAAATTAGGAAGACAATAATTTATAAGAGAAAAGATTTAGTAGAAATAGAAAAACAGCAGAGCATACAACTAGTACAGCATATAAAGACAGATTGCAGTTAGAAGTACAGAATGGGGGGGGGGGCAGCTAATGTCCTGAAACAATCATGAAAATCAGTAGGTACTTTGGACTTACTTGTTTTACATACCTTTCTTTTGAAAAAAAATAAGAAAAAACACTTGTAACCAGGAGTATGTGGGATTTAGAAAGACCAGAATTTATAGGAGAAAGGGTTTAGTAATACTAGAAAAACAGCAGGGCTTTCAAATAGTTGAAACAGCTTGCAAAGGGAGACTGCTGTTAGGGAGTACAGTATGGGGAGGGGGCACGCTAACATCCATGATGGAGTGTTTTACTTAAAAATAGAAATTAAACAAGGGCTAGCAATTAATTTTGTTTAGAGGATAAAATATACTTTCTGTATATTTTGAAAATAACACTCATCCTAAGGTTGCCCAGTTCTGTTAAAGAGCACTACAGGCCAATAGATTGAACTTGGCTTGGTGGGGATCCAGGGAAAATAGATTAAAAGGAGAAGCTGGGAAGAAAAATAATCAATATTAACACAAAATACTGCAATTGTTGATAAGAAAAAATGCAAACAATACAAAGCTGCTAACAGGGGAGTGGAAAGAAAAACAAAAAAGAAAAAAAACTAGTTATTCTAATGTATTGATCTGTGTTTTATATATAACCCTTTCAAAGGATAAAGATAGAGCTACATACATTATATTGCAACACAGTTTTTCAGGAACAGCTATTATATTATTATAGAAAATCATGTTACAGGTACCCATAGGCCTTATTTACACACTTGCATGCTAATATATTGTTTCAAGTCCAAACCTTTCTTGTTCTATCAATTTACTCAAAATAGCCTTTTCCATTTTTTTTACAACACAAATGGAGACTTATTTGTCTATATGAGTCTGTGCTTGTCTTATTCTCTCCTCTTTCACTCATTCACCAACTTCCTCACAGTGCAGAACCTGTGGTCATCACACCTGGCCCTGATATTACAGAAGAACTTCCACAAGAGCCAATTCCAAAACATTTTCACTGAGAATTTTGTCTTTGTACAGCAGCCTGTGGTCACTAAATGTGGCCTCAATACTGCAAAAGCTTTGTGACAAGGGCCAACTCCCAAACATTTTCACTGAGAATTTTGTCTTTGTACAATGTAAGCAAATTTAACTTGGAAGAACCTTGATGTGTATTCATTTCATCTAGCAAAATACGTACCTACCTGAGTTGGAAATTAGCTTTTAACATGAATCCTGACATAGTTGTCCTTGCCCTCTGACTCTTACTAAGTTGGCCACTGCCCATTCTCTTGACCAATAGTTTATACTGTATATGTCAGTTACTTAGTTTTCCTAGCTGACAGGTTTCTGCATTCAGAAAATGAAGGAAAACCTATTCTACCTTGTATCTCTATGTTAATTACTTTGTATTGGCTGTAAACTGAACTGATTACTTTCTGCTATAATTTGACATGAGGGAGTAAGCCCACTATGCTGTTCTACTCTACCCTTTCCCCAATTCCCACCCACCACCTCTTACCTCTTACTCTACTATTGTACTTCTTACACACACATTACTCTTGTGACTTCTATTCTCTAACCCTCCCAAATGGCCTTGCTACTAGTATACAAACACTTCCGTTTGTATTTACCTAATTCCTACCTACCCTCTATCAGCTTTCAGACTCCACCACCACTAAATATCTTTCTTTTCTGCACCTTCTTTTTCCTTCTTGATCCCTGCTTCCCCACTACCTTCCAACTAAAACATACAGATCCATTTACTTATCATGATACTACTCAGCTTATCTTATATTCTTTTCCAGCTACTGGGCCTTTTCCCATTCCACCATGACTTTATAATAGCTCTCAAAATATCCCCAACTCTGTCACAACCAGCTATTCATACTCTCTCCCTACACTCTCCAAACATCACACCAAACCTGTTTAATGATGCTCTTCGCATTTACTCCAGATATAGACTGATTAACTCCATTTCATCTCAAAACAAAAATTAAGTGGAAAAATATTCTCCAAAAAACAAGTGTCAGTAATTCCCCAATATATTAAAATCCTTCTAGAAGGAGACATTCACCCTAATGCTGGCCTCACCTATCACAATGAATATCAAGACAATTCTCTTCCACACAACTACTCTAATCTTACAACAGGTCAGCCCCCCAACTCTAGTAATTTAACCTTTATTACCATAAATGTTGGATGCATAAGAAATAAAACTGCTGGATTTGCCTGGATTGGTATTGCTTCAATGTTGCCCTTGAATTACCACATTTCCCCTTACAACAAATCAAAACCAGCATTAAATTCAGGAGAGCTTCTTATTACTTTCCTGAAATTAAACAGTTATAAACAAATATGTATTACTTTTCTTTCTATTCCTCCTGGTGACTATACAGCTGTACTGGAAGATATGCTACACTGGATATCCATAACAGTTCCAAAAGAAATACTATTGGGTGATGTGAATGTCAATTAGTTGGACATAAAATGCAACTTCCTTACATATATTGCAAATTATTTGGTTTCACACAACTAATTAATAGCTTCACACATTATAGCTAGACATCAAATTCCTCTATTAGACTGTATCCTAGTATTAGACCCTAACAAATACACCTCCTCAGGTATAATGTCTGACTGTGTCAGTGATCATTTCCCAGTTTATATAACCAGACATAACAGACAGATATGGAACATTTCACAAAACAAAAATAAGAAAATGAAGGGCAAAAGTAGAAAAGTGGCTTAGTAATGTAGAAATTAAAGAAATAGAAATTGAAGTTATGGATCACCTGTAGAGTGAAAGATTTAGTGTACAAAATCCAACTCTGGTAACCTCACAGCATGATGGAACACTGAGTCTCCAAATTAAGGAGAAACAGGCAGAATGGGAAGAGTCCAATAATTTGCCTCATGAAGATACTCTAGATCCTTCAGCAGGAAACCAATATAAAGGTTCAGTTGGAGTTGCATGGTAAGGGAATGAACAGGAAACAGTGGAACTCTGACACAGTCAATGTTGTGGATCAATAGGCCAGTGAGTTCCCATATGAAAAAGCAAAGGATGATGCAGGATGCAACTAAAAAGAATGTCACAGGAAGATGTTCTGGTGCTTTCTGTAGACTGCATGCAAGAACAGAGAACAATGAATGTGCCTTCAGTTTAGAAGAAAATAAACTGACGGAAGAGTTGCTTAATTTAGTAGAAATGGACTAACATATTAAGACTGATGAAAGAAATAGAGTACAGAAATTCAATAAGACTCTAAATATTAGAAGTCTAATAAAACAAAGGAATACAGTAATCAAAACTATTAAACAAAATGTATGTGATAAAACAGAAGTAAATAGGATATATTATTGTGCAGCTAAATTAATAACTGACAAAGCTTTACTAAAAAACACAGAGAAATATGGGAAAGGAAGAGAAGAAATCAAATGCCATTATGGAAGCAACAAATAGAGAAAACTATGAAAGAATTAAGAAGTGTCACTATTAGAATAGGAAACAGATCAATAAAAATACTTAGAACGATAAATGTGCTAAAATCAACACACAGTGACAGAACAGACCAGGCCCTGTCTGACACTATTGCAAATAATACACTAAAGATATCCACACAACCAGAAAAAGTTAGAAGATATGCAAATAATTACAGAGTAAAAGTATACAATAAACAATTCATTGATGACCCAAAAAAGTTTTAGAGAGAGTTGGGAAGCAAAGCAAAAGGAATAGAAATACCACCAAAAAAGAAGAAATAGACACATTTTGAAGAAATATCTATGAAGACCCTGTGGAACAAGATAAAGATGCTGAATGGATAGAAGAAATAAAAGAAACAGTAAGAAGATCAAATATACAGGATATGAAATGGGATGTAGTAACGAACAGAAAAACTGAAACAAAATTAAGAAAAGCTCCTAAGTGGAAAACCCCAGGCCCAGATGCAGCGCCTAACTTCTGGCTAAAAGTGTTAACATATTTGCACAAAGATTTAGCCATGAGTAGAAACTACTTATATCCCAAACACACACCAACCTGGTTAACAACAGGAAAAATGATATTCCTCCATGAGTGAACCTGCAAGATATCCTAAAAATTATAGACCAATACCTTGCCTTTCGATGATGTATAAACTATATACTAAAATTGATGCTGACAGATTTTATACTCATTTAGAAGAAAACTCAATCACGGCAATAGAACAAAAGTATAACACAGGAAAGTCATATGGTACAAAGGATCATTTGTTGTTAAATAAAGTCATAATGGAGAATTGTAAAAAGGAGGAGAATCTAAGTAAAGCATGGATAGCTTGCAAAAAACCATTTGACAGCATCCCACATTCATGAATAAAGGAGTACTTACAGATGTATAAGATATACAGAACACTGATCAATTATATCACAGTGACCATGAAATGGTGGGAAACCACTTTGCAGCTAAGCCATAATAAAAGGCAAATTATTATCCCAGGGATAAAACTTCATAGGGGGATACTCCAAGGTGACTCTTTATCATCACTGCTCTTTTCTTACCCACAGCCCATTAATTTGTTTATGTAGCGGATTAGGTCATAGTAACAATTTCTCTCCCAGAAAACAACAAAGCATAAAGACTTCTCACTTTTTTTTAGGGGATGATTTAAAACTGTATAGTTCAACAGTTGAGGAGCTGAAAGCTCAAATGTAACTGGTCAAAGCATTCTTAGGTGATATAAGAACATCATTTGGTACTGCAAAAACAACATTTAAAATAGCAAGCCGCAGCACCAAGAAAATATCAGTCTGGGACAGGAATGTTATATAAAGGAACTTGAGTAGGAGGGAATGTATAAATATTTGGGAAATGATGAAGGATAAACAATAAAGCATGAAAAATGTGAACAAAACTCAGTAAGGAATATTGTTGAAGACTAAAATTAATGCTGGAAACAGCCCTGACATCTAGGAACAGAGTCCACGCTATAAACTGATTTGCTCTTCCTGTTCTTTTTTCACTAAATATTTTTTTTTTATTATTTCAAATAAGATGTCTTAAACATTACATGAAATAAATATAAATAACATATTTACAATTCTAAAACATTACTAACTTCAAACCATTATATAACTATTTACATTGGTGTCTATGTAAATAACATTGAAATTCTATATTATATAAAGTTAGAAACATAAGATGATATATCTTCTTTGATATTTTCAAGTATTTCCAGTACTTTCATCCAAGAGTAATAGTAAGAAGTAGATCTTTTAGTTCTGTTCTTCACTGTTAATATTTCCATGTGAGCAACTGTTGTTGTTAAAGTCTCAAATTCCTTGAGCGTCATTTTCCAGTGTATAGTTATGATTTTACGTGAAATTGCCAATAGTGACCATAGAATTTTAGTGTCTTTTTTGGTACACAGTTTGGAATAGGAGAGTTGAATAAAATTAAAGACTTTGTTAATTGAAAATTATCATTATAAACAGTCTGAAAAAAATAATTAATGGATTTCCAGTACATATTGAGACATATACATTCATAAAACACATGCTGCCAATCTGCTTTTATCTTGGTATGGCATCTCCAACATTGATCTTCAATAGAATACATTTTGGCTAACCTATGTGGTGTATAGAAACTTCTATGTAGATATCTCCAAGTGAATAATTGCCAGTATTTTGATAATGTAGAAAATTTGGAAGATTTTAGAATATTACTTTTTCTTGTTCAACTGGAGGATGGTTGTTTATTAAAGTATAATAATCCCAGTATGATTTTTCATGATAGTTTTTGTTTTTTAACAATTTTATAGATATTAGACAAATAACCTGTACCCTGATAAGGCTGTTTTGTGATAAGAATAAGGTATTAAATGAGTTTTGGAGCTTCATGTCTAACTGAAGGTTGCATTTGTTCTATTTTATTTATAAGAAAATGCCTTAGATTTTGTAAAACAGCCAATTGTCTTTATTTATATTATAATTATAAATTATCTGTTCCTTTGTTAGAATTTTCCCTTTCTCTATAAGTTGATGCCAAAAGAGTAATGTTTCTTCTTTAAGTATATTTATTTTAGATATTTGGAATGTATCTAGAATATTTGGTGTAAAAGCTATAGGGAAAATAAGAAAAATCCAAGAATTAATATTTGGTATTTTGTTTATATATGTTCTGAACACTGAAAGTGTAGAGCTTACATAGTTTGATGGCAATTTATTAATATTATTTCTTTTCCTAAAAATAATCTTTTAACATCCATATAAGGGGTGATGGTATTACTGTTAAGTTGTCTTGTATGTGATTATAATTGATTTCTATGTAAATCTGCTCATGGGCTTGTTTCCATATAGGTGTGTATGAATTATTTAACCATAGTGTTATGTTTTTAATAACAGATGAGGTAATATATAAATCAATATCGTAAATTAATTCCACCATCTTCCCAATCTGGCAAATGTTTATTTAAGGCTATCACGGGGTTTATTTGGAAACCATAGAAAATTTAAAATTAGTTTATTGTATCTTTGAATAATATATTTGGGAGGTGGCAATGAAAAATTTTGTATTAAGTATAATATTTTGGGAAATATGTTTATTTTAATAAGATATAATCTGTCTGCTGTTGAAAAGATATATTTATTCCAGTAACCAATTGTTTGTTCTATTTTGTCTAGTATTTTATTATAGTTAAATATTAGAGAATCTGTTAATTCATTGAGTAGATTTATTCCCAGATATAATAATTTACTTTCTGTTACTATATATTTGGAAAATCTTTTGTTTATATTTTTTTTTTTACAATTACAGGGCATAATTTTAGTTTTGTTTTCATTAAATTTTAAGCCTGAAATATTTTGAAATTTATTCATGGAGTTAAATAGAGCATTCAAAGACTCATTTGCATCTGAGAGAGTTAATAGTATGTCATCAGCAAAGAGTTGGATTTTAAGGTTTAACATTTTATTAATACAAATACCCTTTATGTTATTGTTTGATCTGATTTGATTTGCAAAGGGTTCTATGAGTAATGCAAATAACAATGGTGATAAAGGGCAACCTTGTTTAGTTCCCTTTTTTATTGTTATAGGGCCTGATCTGTATGATCCCAGTTTAACATATGCAGTAGATTTTTCATATAGTTTTTGGATAAGATTATTAAAATTAGAAGGAAAGTTATATTCTTTTAAAACTAGTGAAAGAAAGTTCCAGTTAACCGAATCAAAAGCTTTATTAATATCTAATGAGATTACATTTAAATTTAGGACTTTATGTTTGCTATAATCTATTAATGTTAGTATTCTTTTAATATTATCTGAAGTATTTCTTCCTTTAATAAAACCTGTTTGATCTTTGTGAATTAAGAAAGGAAGAAAGTGTTTGATCCTATCTGCGTATATAGCCATAAACATCTTGTAGTCTATATTGAGTAATGATATTGGCCTATATGAGGAACACTGTTTTTCATCTTTATCTGGTTTGATAATTGGGGATATCAATGAATATTTCCAAGAGGGTGGTATATTCAAATCTTTATTGGCTATATCATATACTTTTAATAATAAAGATATGGCTTGATTGGGTATTCATTTATACATTTCTGGTAGCATATTGTCTGGGCCAGGTGCTTTATTTGTCTTGAGCTTTTTAATTTGTGATTTTAATTCTGTCATATTGATTGGTTTGTTTATAATGTCTATTTGTTCTTGTGTTAATTTAATATGAATATTGTTTTCTAAGTATTTTTTATATCCTTAGTAGGTGTATCTTGAGTATTTATGGAATTATCAATGTTAAATTGAGTCTGAATGCTTCTAAAATATCATTTAGTTCCGTAACTCTTTTGTTAGTATTGGGAATAAATATTTCTTTTATTTGCTTATATTTAATTATTTTTTGTTCTATTAGTTAAGTATCTCAGGTGTGCTGAATTAGTAGAGTATGAGTTTATTTTTATCTTTTCTAAGTTAATCATAATCTTATGGTGTAGCAATTCTGTATACTTCTTATTGATTTGTGTAAGTTCTTGAACTTGAGTAGCATTACCCTTTTGTATTTCCAGTTTCAATTTATCTGCTTTGTTTTGTAAGTCTAGCATATCTTTATTCCATAACTTCCTTTTATTTATGTACCAGGATAATATCTTCTCATATGTAACTGCTTTTAATGAATCCCAGACATATATTTCTGAAATATATTCTGTGTAATTTATTTCTAGAAAGTTTTTGATTGTTTCTTCATAAAATTCTTTGAAATCTCTCAATTTTGTGATATAGGAAGGTATCCTAGTAATGGGATTTGAATAAAATGGTGTAAGCTCTATCTCAAAGACTATGGCATTATGATCAGATAAAGGACAATTTATGATTTTGACTTTGTCAATTTTGTTATTAGGTCATTGGCAACATATATTCTATCAATTCTAGAGTTAGTTTTATATCTATGAGAATAAAATGTGAAGATTAGTGAGTCTGGTTCTGCAAATTCATTTATATCTTTTAAATACAATGTATCTATAAATTTTGATAGTGCTTTAGAGATGGGTTGTTTTCTTCTTTTGGATTTAGAATCTATATCTTTTTCATTCATTATACAGTTGAAGTCTCCTGCCAATATCAGGCTACCCTTAGTTAAATGAATTATCTCTTCAAAATGCTGTTTAACTGTTTTTAATCCTAGTCCTGGGATCCAATATAGATTTACTAACATATAGATTCTCTTATTTAATTCTATTGAAACTAGACAAAACATGCCTGATGTATCTTGATGAGTAGTAATTATTTTAGGTGTTATAGTTGAGTTGCGAAGTAGTATAGCTACTCCTCTTTTTTTGTTTTGTATTGAGAGTTTATTAGTACTGTGTAATTATTAATATTTAAGTTGTTTATATCTCTATCTAATAAGTGTGTCTCTTGTAAAAAGACTTATTTGTGGTTTATGTAAGTTTATGTACTTGAATAGGCTTCTCCTTTTATTACTATTATTTAGACCATTAACATTTATGGATAAACATTTAATTTCCTAGTTTTGAGTTTGTTTTATGTGTGAGTTTATGTAAATATTGTTTATTCTTAGTTCCATCTTGGATACAGTATTCAAAAAGTTTTTCTTGTATGATCTTTGCATGTTTCTGAGTGACACCAAAGTGATAGAATAAAAAAAAAAACCAAAGAACTTCCAAACTTGTAATTCTTAACCTTAAAAACCATTCCCTATTGCTATGAGGTAATATACCTCTTTGTTTGGTTAGTGAATCTAACCAAACAAACTTTCTACCCTCACAAATAATATTTGGATCAGTTTCTCTTATCCTCTTAGTTTTAAATAAAGATAATTGAATAATATATTAAGATAATCTAATCAGCTAAAATATATACATATATTATTTACTCATCTTATTGTAATTCAATAACACTTACTTCTAAGCAGGTTTCAAAAAGGTACAAATATTTAGATTAAGGTAGTATCATTTCAAAATAATTTAGGGTATTAATAAACATCATGTTAAAATCTATAACTGTATATTTCATACATCTGTTGAAAACTATTTACTGACATTACTGTATAATACAGTACCATTGTTGTGCAATTGTTTTAGACTACTCAAGTCCGAAACCAGTGTTTAAATTAATATTTGCAAAGTCATATTGGAATAAAAACATGAATAGTTCTGAAACCACATCATATTTCATGTTTAACATAAACTGAAATGCGATACAATGTATAAGTATATTAATATTTCTTTAGTAGACATTAAATATGTTCCTCTGATTGCATTTTCAGCTTTTCAATGACAATTCCCATGGCTGGAGACAACAAGATCACAATTTAGACAGCTCCCTTATCCAAGAGACCACTCATAATGTTGTTACCTGATTGAGTGTCTTGTTGCCAGCACTTCCATCAACCCTCAGAGGGACCCTGCACAATGAAAACTGACACAGTACAGAGGTAAAACTGCAGCGCACTTGACCACACCCTCAAAGCAAACATCTATGTATATCACACATCAACTCCCACAGCTTAGACTGACACCCAACCAGTGCGTCTATCTGCTGACAACAAGTGCTGGAGATACAATCCTGACCTACTCAACACCAGTAATTCAATCCTATGACTGAACAAAAGTATACTGGAGAACACATCAAAACAATGGAAGCTGCCAAGATTCAAACCACCATGTCTGAAAATATTACAGGCCAAAATTCCCAACCCATTTTGCAGCAAAGAGACAAAACATATTCAAACCATGGGGTAACACCTTTACCACATCAAAAGGTGTCCAAGAAGCTTGTTTTCCTCCAACATCGGAGGACAGCCACGATGATCCATGCACTGCAAGAGTACCATTTTATCCTGGCAATTGCTTCACGACTGTATATAGAAACATTTAATCCAAAGCATTAACTGGCACCACAACAATATTTCTCAGAAAAGTTGTTTTACAGCCAATGACCAGACAGAATGCATCATTGAGAGGATACATTTATCAAATGTCAAGTGCCCCAGCCATAATACAAGTGTCTCCTCAAATCAATCCCCAACGAATCTACTGCCCACCAAACTTGCAGACCAATACTGGCATCCTTTCATGCAGTCACATTGAAACACAAAAATACAGGTCCGCTGATCAGGAACAACCAGGCTCTCAACTGCCAGACAACACACCTGTCTGCAGAAAGGTCCAAGAATCATAGTTGCATTGTCAAGCATCCTTGTCCACACTAACAGTAACATGATATACCCGCATACACTAGTATTGTGTCATTCTTGATAATGTAAAAAGCCAGGCAATATTATAAGAAGGGTGAAGCCACAGCCAGGCAACATAACAAGAAGAGCACAGCCGCAGTCACCATTCAGATGAGCAAACGGAACAGCATGAGCCATCTAGGGATGGATAGCCCGTTGAGTACCTGCCACAATGCATGCCCATAATGCATGGCAACCCAGTAACAAATTAGGGTGTGGGCTAAGCCTCTCCCCTTTCACTCAAATCAGATCCAACACAATATGTGTTTATAACTCAGATGCTTGACAAAGCCCAAAGCCACATGGGATATAAACATTGTATAATTGACACACCGGGTCAAATCCACTGTTGTTATGTTACTCATTATAGTTGCCTATACAATCATTGCTTCCACTTTCTCCATCTAGTATACCATACCGCCATCTAAATGTTTGATTTGCCAAATGCACATCCAACCTTCTTGTTGCATCCCACCTGCCCACCCGAGGGCATACCTTGGCAGCAGGACATCAGTAGTATTCTGCAGGAGCACCAGCGTGGGAAATGGCAACCCTCCCCAAAACAAACTTGTCAGTTGCTTGACATTTACTAGTTTCTTTAGAGAATTTGTAAAACAGCAGTGATTTTATTTGCTGATGATTAATTTCTGCTTTTTAAACTCTGCTGTATAAAACATAGTAAGGAATAGCTAAAATGTCTGGAAATCTAAACTGATAGAAAGACAAGCAGATATATGTCCTTATCTATCAAGGTGCTAGAAGAAAGACATCAGTAGCCATAAACTGAAAGTGCTTCAAAAATAAATATCTGTGTATATTTATATGAACCTTTTATATTATTTATGTTTCCTTAGAAGGAATTTAGGTTTCTGTATCTTTAAATGTGAACCTAGCTTATTTTCTGACTAGACGTCAATTAGAAAGAGTCAGGGGATGGCGTACACAAGTAAATGCGACAAGCAATAAGTAACTCAAGTTTCTAGTGATGTTTGTGACTGTTAAATTGTCTCGAGAACCAAGCAGGGAAAAGGTATGTGTTTTTTTCTTTTTTCTTTTCCCTCCTCTTATTTGATGACAAACTCATGTAGTGGCACGCAAGCACTCTAGTTTACAGAGTAGTGTTCACAACTGTCAAACTTTGCATTTTAAACATGCTATGCCTTATTTCTCTACAAAAGAAAAGCCAACAGGATATCTAAGCTAGTCACAAGCATCTTTCAACTCCGGATGTCTGGAGCCACAACACACATGACTTATAGCCTCAAAATATCACTTAAAACATATTTTTTCGCTGGACTATATCAGTATGTGCATATGGGTCAAAGGCAGAACATCTTTTAAGATTATTTAAAGTAGTCTTATGATACATCCTAACTGAAATACTTCATTTCAAAAGCAACACATTTCTGCCCAGCATTAGCGTTTATCCAAACAGGGACACTTTTAACTTATAAAAGTAATACTATCAGGGATGTAACTAATAATAAGTTATATAGCAGCCATTACTATACCTATTAAGCAATATAACCATATACTGATTAAAGTATTATAAGTTAATGAAGATTTAATAAAAAGAGAAAAAATAAAACAACAAAACACAAAGAGAGAAAATAAATAAATAAATAAATAAATAAACTATTTGGGAACATTATTATGCATTGATTACTCTGATTAAGAATATGAAAATAATAGATGGATAATAATGAAAAATAGAGTAATGTTTAAAGTATGCTTAGTATATTGATGTGATTTGAGATAAATGTATTTACATTTATGCTAATTTTGACATTTAAAGTATAATTGAAAACAGTACCTGTTTTGGTGTAACTTGAAGACAGTAAGAACTTTTCTTTGTTGTTAGTATTATTATTTAGATTTTTACAGAATATAACATATGTAAGATTATTTGTCCTTTAGTTTTTTTTTCTTTGCTCAACAGTTTTCCAATTATTTATTTCAGCATTTCTCTTCGGTACTTATTGTCCAGTCCATAGATTCTTCATGTGTTAGGATGTTGTTGTTGGTAAGGTATTTTATTGCTGAATCTACTGTTTCAAAGATTTTATTCCATTTGGTAGAAAAACTTTCAGTCTTGCTGGAAATAAAAGATGGACTTTCAGTTGCTTTTTCTTCAAGGTTTTTTATTGGTAGAAATTCTTTTCTTTTGAAACCACCTTTGTAGAATAATCATTGTCAAATCTTATTAATGAATCATTGTATTTGATGGGAGAATTTGCCCAAGCATTTCTTAATATAAGATCTTTATCTTGTGTAGAAAAAGTCTCACAATTATAGATCTCGCTTGTTCTTACCGGAGAAGAAGCATTTCCAGAAGCTGCTAGTGATCTATGCTCGTTCTATACCATATGAAAGAGCTTCAGGTATTTTTGTTACATCTGGTATCCAGGTGGTAAGAAAGTTTATCATATTGTCCCCTTCAGATTTTTCTGGTAGACCATATATTCTAATATTATTTCTTCTTGTTCGGTTTTCCATATCATCAAGTTTTTCTAGTAAATATGTATTCTGTTGAAGTAAGAATTCAGTTTGTTGTTCTTCTACTTGAACTCTAGTGTCAATGTCACTTAATGACTGTTCAATAAGTGATATCTGTCCTTTCTGCTGTGTAAACATTTCTTGAAGCTGCTCCAGTTGTTGTGAGCACTTTTCTTAAAAGTATCTATTTTATTGTCCATCTTGTCGATTTTATTGTAAGTTCCTGTATATTTGTAATGAGAGACTGCAGGTATTTTTGAGAGAAGAGTCTTGTGCTGTATTCCTTAGATGACTCATGCTGTAAAGCTGATATTGGTGCTGATTTTCCAGTAATTAATTTGACAGGAATTATTCAAGTTCTGACAATAAAATTTTTCTTATAGATGCTCAGAGTTATTAGAAATAAGTTAGTAATAAAAATTTCTTCAAATTAAATATTATTTTGTAAAATTCCTGTCAGGAATTGTATTGAGGTAAGAGAGCTGAAATGAAGTGCAGCTATCAGTTCAGCATCCTAGCCACGCCCCCCCTCTCTCTTCCTGTTCTGACTTACAGTTTTGGGGTGATTGACTGGCCCCAGAAGGTATTGACCTAGTTGGACAGGAAAACAAGAAAAATGCTGGACTCATATCAAATGATATACAAAAATCAGTGTATACCAAGATTATATATTCCTTGTTCTGAAGAAGGTATGTGCTCCCTTGAAATTGATTACATGTATAGATCTGCAATAAAAGAACTGTATATATAGCTGCTGACCTCACAAGATCAAAACATAGTGAAAGTTTTAAAACATGGAAAGAAAATGTCTAAGATAACTTCCCTGCATATTGGTGTCAAATGGGAATGAAATCAAACCAGAAGTAGACAAAGTCCATTGAACACATAGGAGAAACAGACAAATGCAGGTGTTGTAAAACAGAACTGGAAACAGTCACACATCTTGTTGCTGGGTGTTATACATTAATGGCAGAGGGCCTGTATACTGAAAGGCATAATAATGTGGCAAGACTGTTGCACTGGGGATTGTGCAGACATTACAATACTGAAGTAGCTGAGAAGAATTGGAATCATGAGTCACAAAACATTATAGAAAATGAAGTTTATATCACATGGGATCACCCATTATCAGCAGTTCAAAAAATAGATGCAAGAAAACAGATATAGTAGTCCATGAAAAGAAAACAAAAGTAGCATTGATGACTGAAATTACTACACCCATTGATTACACTGTCTTATTCACAGAGAGATACAAAGTCATAAAATGTCAGGATTTACAGACAGAAATGGGGGCAATGTGGAAAAGCATACCCAGACAGTTCCAATACTAGTAGGTTAGGAGGATCATAGGAGGTTACT
The DNA here is from genome assembly GCF_019279795.1 of Protopterus annectens. Lineage (NCBI taxonomy): Eukaryota > Metazoa > Chordata > Ceratodontiformes > Protopteridae > Protopterus > Protopterus annectens. The sequence continues at coordinate 1,260,466,059 of NC_056745.1, forward strand.
AGGCCATTTTCCCTGAGGCCCTTATAAGCCTAGTCAAGAGTTTAGCCTATGTTTAGACAAGTCAGCACCTGCTGCCCCTGTCCAGCAGGGACACAGATGGAATCCTAGGAGTATATTTTCTGTTTCTCATCCAGTTATCCAGGTTGTGCTTAAAAATGGGTAAAGAGGTACTCTGCTTGACGTACAGAGAGAGTCTATTCCATAGATGGATGAGTCTCTGGGACACAAATCTGTCCCGCCAATAAGTCCTGTTGATGTCACAGACCAGGTCGAGGCCATGTGTGTGAGTTACTTGAGTGGAGCTTGACTTGGGGATATGCAGCAGTCCCATGAAGATGGGGTCCATGATTGCCTTGTATGCCAGATAGAGGTCACCTCTGAGGAGTCTGTATGAAAATGAGTAGAGGGATAGGGCTTTTAGCCTTTCTGTGTATGGTAGATGTTTGAGGCCCTGGATTCTCTTGGTGAGGAACCTCTGTTGTCTCCCCAGCTACTGCATGTGCTTTGCGGGGTACATGCCAAAAGGGGCATTGTACTCAATAATGGGCCTTATAACGGAACAATACAGGAATGGTTTGCCTCCTTGTCCCTGGATGAAATACCTTTACTTATGAGGTGGGCCATGTAGAAGACTTTCCTTACAATGGAAGCAACATGGTGGTTAAAAGTCAGGTTGCTATCTACCTGGGTGCCCAAATCCCTCATGACTGATTGCGTGCTTAGGACATTGTTATTAATGTGATAATTTGTGGGGATGTCACTCTCCCCAAAGGGGATGATGATGCATTTTTGGTATTCAGCTTGAGATCATGTTTCTGGCACTAGTCATTTGTCTAAGTGAGACCCTCTTGAAGGATGTGTACATTACTTGGAGAATTGATGACAGCACCTAGCTTGCAGTCATCTGCAAACTTGGTCAGCCATAGCCCACTTGTTTTGGCCTGCACCTCAGAAAAGTATATCCCAAGTAACAGAGGTCCCAAGACCGAACCCTGGGATATGCCACTTGTTACGGGTCTGCTGCTTGAGGTGGCTTCCCCTGTTTTGACTAGGTGGGTTCTATCAGTGAGCCAGTTTGCTACCCATCTGGTAACATACAGATTGATGCCTAGTTGAGGGAGTTTATCTATTATGTCTGACTGGGGAATAGTGTCAAAGGCTTTGGCCAGGTCAAGGTAGGTGGTGTGCACAATCTTCCCCTCATTCATGGCTTTGGTGACTGCCTCAAAGAAGTCGACCAAATTTAGCATTCATGACTTGATGAAGTCAAACTGCATGGGATCAAGTGTTTGGAGATTGCCAAAGTCCTTGTTAATGAGGTCCATGATAATCCAGTCCATGGCCTTGCAGATAAGGCTAGTTAGACTGATGGGTTTATAATTTCCTGGATCAGTGGACGCTTCAACTTTGTGCAAAGGGATGACAATGGCTGTCCTCCACTCAGCTGGAATGAAGCCGGTACTCAGGCTTTGGTTGAATAGGGCGCCTAATGGTACTGCAAGTTTCTACCTGAGTTCATGTCATTGGGTCTCATGGAGGCTGTATCTTTTGCCTTTGAGAGATCAGTGATGACCTGCTCCCTAGATATAAGGGGAAGGGGGCAGGTACTGTGGATGTCTGATTTACGGATGGGGGGGGGGCAGAGGGGTGAAGTTTTCACTGAATCTGCCAGCCAGCAAGTTTGCTATATCTACGGCATTTGTATATGTGGTGTCCTTGACCACCAGTTCTGAACAGATCTGGGTGCTTCCTTTGAGGTTGCAGACATATGTGAAGAAGGCCTTATGATTGTCTCTAGTAGATGTGGCCAATTTGGACCCGGAGTTTGTTTTGGAGGATTTCACTAGTGCTCTTATTTGCTTGTTCAGGCTAAGGAGACATTGTTTACAGTTGGGCACCTGCTCCTTCTTGGTCTTGGACAGCAATTTTTTTCCTTTTGTTATAGAGTTTATTGCAGATGTCCACCAGACAGGTTTACTCTTCTTTGCAGTGGATGATTTAGTCCTGTCAGGTACTCCTGATCCCATGCATCTATATAAATGCTTGTATTGGTGTAACTTTGGATATTGGTGCCAGTTCCTACAGAGGGTGAGGAGCCTGTGAAGCTGTTACCATCCCACAGGAAGCTGTAATTAGCTTTGGAAAAGTTTTTATGTCTGATCCTAGTTAGAGGTGGGTTGGGAGAGATGGTGACTTCGAAAGTGATCCCTTTATGGTCAGATCTTACCAGGGAGGATGATACTGTAGGGATGCTGCAGTGGTTACTCATGTTGGTTAATGCCAAGTTCAAGATATTATCACCTCTTATCGACTAGCTGTTTCAAGGCATTTGCATTAACAAAATCAAGGAATTTCTGAGCATTTGTGTTCTGGCACGAGTAGTTCTTCCAATCTATGTTTGGGAAGTTAAAGTCATCCAGTATCAGAGTAAAGGGTTGAATCTTGATAGATTCAAACAGGTCCAAATAGGTGAATTGGGCATCTTTGAGCCAGATTTGGTGGCCAGTAGCTAGCTATGATTTAAATAGGGGTCTTGTCAATGGTTAACTGTACCTGGGGTGTCTCCTGTGCATCGTAATGTTTGACCAGCCTGGAGGTGTGTATGTCTTTAATATATATTGAAACTTCACCTCCTTTGGCTTTAATGCCCACAGTCTGGGGTCTGAATGTATGATAGGATGAGTAACCAGGTAAGGCTGGGGTGCTCTCCACAACTTTGAACCAGGTTTCTGTGACTGCACAGATGTCAGCATTTTCCAGGGTTAAGAATGATTGCAATGAGTACAGTTTCATGTTTAGACTCCTAGCATTTAGCAGCATGAGTGATGGGTTTAATAAAAAATAATTTATGGTTGTATTTAAATATGATACTGAAACATGTAACTCTATGAATTTCAGCAGAAGACAATTCTGGGCACATTGCAGGTGCTGTGAAGAGCACCTTTGACTAACATCAAACACTGAAACATTACTAATGTCACAAACTTTAATCATACTTAGACTTTAAAATGAGGTCCATTCCCGTCATGGTATTAGAGACCCAATGGTTAAGGTGTTTGCCTTACAAACACAAGGTGCAGGGTTTGAGTCTCACAAGGGATAATTGGCTAAGCTTAAAATGGCTTGCAAGGGCAGTTAGCTTAGTACTAACCTATGAACCTATAACCATTAAAAAAAACTTGCATCTTAGCTATAAATTCAACCCTGACCCCTCTTCCACTAATTCATCACTTGAAACCACAATAGAATTAAATTCTTATTTCATAGACATTATAGCATCTGTAACTAATGATTCTTCAACATCTAATCCTAACCCTGCCCAGCAGCCACACATCACTGCATCCACTTTCACCTTCTAACATGTGCTCACATCCTACATAAAACTAGTCTTAAACAAACTCAATCCATGCTCTACTTCAGCTGATGAACTTCTAAATGAATACTTTAAAATAGCAGCTGATAGCATTGCCTACCCTGTCTGAATCCTTATAAATAGGTCAGTCCATGAATCCCACATTTCCTCTCTCTGGAAAAAGTGACACATTATCCCTCTGCACAAAGGACGAAGTTCAACAGACATTACTAACATTAAATCTATAACAGTCTTATCCCCCTCTCCAAAATACTTGAAAAATATATTCAGAGACAATTGCTGAACTATCTCCTACAGGAAGAACTCATATGCCCCACACAACATGGCTCCATCCTTCCCCCAGACGTAACACTGCACTTCTAACCTGTATATATACTGTCAATAAAGCTGGAAATAATGGGAAACTAGACTCCTCCTTATTTTTAAACTTGTCTAAAGCCTTCAACACAGTTTGTCAGTGTAAGCTTCTACTTCATATGTCCTGTCCCCGGGGATCACTTCTGTGGTTCTGCTTGACAGGGGCACAGGAAAATAATTTTCTTGGGTGGCAAAAGCCAGGGTACCTTTTTGGCTAGGATTGTACAGGCCCTAGGGCCAATAGCCTATTACCTACCTATGAACCTGTGAACCTATGAATGTCATTAGGTCTCTCTCAGCCCACCTTTCTATAGTTCAAAAGCAACCAGTTCATTGGTCCCCTGCACTTTAACATTCTTCCCTACACTGTCCACACATCCACATAACAGACCTTCCTAATACAGTATGCAGATGACTCCACACTCATTTGCATGTCTGACAATGTGGCGCACCTCCAAAAAATTACTCAGGAAGCTTTAACAGTGACTGAAACATGGTTTTGGAACTCACAACTCATGTTCAACCCTAAAAAGAAAAAAAAAAACTTATTTTCCCCAAATCCATCTCCCATGAATTGAAGTCAATTCTCATAGCAATTTATTAGGGATGATATTGCATAATAGTCTTAAGTTCGACCTGCACATACAAAATTGCATAAAACAATCATCAAAACTAGAGATGCTTTATAGAGCCAAAAACTTTCTCAGTGACACAACTAAAACTACACTTGCCACTACTTATCTCCTCTCCTCACTTTTTATTGCACATCACAGAAATCAAAACTCGAACAATGCTATAACAAAGTTGCTAAATTTGAAGCAAATACCCCTTTCAGAACCCACCACTGTATAGCACTAAAAAGCCAAAATTGGTTAGTAATGTGTAATGTTTGCAACTGGGAGTGTGTCAGTATGATTTGTGATGTAAAATGCTTGTAACTAGGATTGTGTCAGTGTGGTTTGTTTTCATCTATATAAATGTATGATTGGTTATGTCGTAAGTGATGGTTTAATAAAGATGTTTCCTGTTTTAAGAAAAGGGGTCTGGAACTGAATAATTTATGTAATGTTGCTTAAGTTATATTATATATAGCAATATATATGAAGCATAATGTTTGTTCATTTTAACTTGTTAATACAGTTTGATTACTTTTACATAAATATAAATGTGCCTATGTTACAAGTGATAATTCAATAAAGGTGTTTAAAAACAAAAAAATGCTCTATCAGCTAATCTATACGCAGCTTCTTATCACCTTTAAAATTATCCAGAATTCATCTGCTTGTCCCGCCTGTCTACAAACCTATCAAATCTGCTGGGCGCTGTCTGTAGTCATACATCTCGCCAAGGCCTGGAACTCCTTTTCTCTATCCATCAGGTCAATACCTTCCCTCCCATCCTTCAAAACCATTCTGAAAGACATCCTAGCCAAAAGCTGTCCCTGTTCTTGCTCAACACCATGATAAACTATACCCCTAAATGTGAACAAATATATATTCGTACCTTCCAACTCGTTACTCATCCTTCTTCACTTACTTCCATCAATTTCTCTCCCCTGGCTTTCTCTCTAAATATACTATCAGCCTGATTTTCTCTAACTTTGTATTGCAATTCCTATTTGTATTAGACTAACTTACCTTTAATTTCTGTATAAACTGGCTAAAATGTCTCTAACTATTAAATCATTGTCATATAACTTGTATCTATTCTTAACCAATGTTTTCATATTCTGTCTAATTTGGTATAATTATTTAAACTATTTCTTTTTGCATTATTTTTCAAGACTGTAAAATATTTGTTCTTAAAATGTTTTGGAATATTTTGAAGCTTTTCTCCCCAGGTCTCTGCTGAAAATGGGCTCCTACTCAGTCAGACTTTCTCAGTAATCAAATGCCAAATAAATAAATAAATATATATTCACCTTTCACGTAAACATGGGTTTAATAAGTACATGCCACCACTCTTGAGGATTCCTTCCATGCTTAAATGATTTGGTAAATAACAGTTGTAATGGTACTGTAAGTACAGACTACAGTATTCTCATATCAGTGTTATTAATTCCATCTCCTCCCTGTGTTTTACTAAGGTCCAGCTTGTGTAACACCCTCATGGAACCAAACCGTTTTGCATAAGATTTTCTAAATATATCTGATATTAGTTTTTTAGAACATTTTAATAACTTATATAACCAGAATAACAAACAACAACAATAACAAACACTGACACATTTATATATGTAAATAAAAACTATAGTGATAAACATGTACATTGATTAGGAAATGAAGATTAAAGCATTATAAAAGAATACTAGTGCAATAGCTGAAAGTGGGGGTACATGCCAAGTGCTAATTATATTGCACTGAGATTGGAATACTTTAGTTACATTAGTTACATTAAGGAAAGAAAAGGACAAGGGGACAGATGAAAACTAAACTCAAAAGGAGTGTATAGAGGAAATTGGCTGTTCAAAAGCTAAAACAATAAACCTTAAAAGGAGTGCAAGATAATGCCAATCATATTAAAAACAACTAAATCCATGTGAAGGAAGTAAAAAGATTATAAATTGGAAGAATACATATCTCCTGAGAATCATTGCCTGTGGAAGATTCGTCACTTCTCCAGAATAAAAGTAACTCCCCAAAATACACCCATAAATTAGTACTAATGGTGATCCATGGAGAAGCATCAAGAAAGGTAAATGAATTTGAATAATTATAAAATTGCTAACAAAGGATTTCCCCCGATTTTAAAATCTATGCACATAACACTTTAGCAGAAAAGGTACTAGGTATTTCCCAGGCACAAGCAATATCACTTCATACAAGTTCTGAAAACTAGAGCAATCACACAGAGCTGCATCTCTACGAGGGACTGGTAGTTGGAAGATAACCATTCCATAGGATTTAGAGCAGAAAGAGATTGGTCTTGAAAACAGGTTTGCCCAGAAGTAGCTTTTTATCATAATTGGCAAATGTATTTATTTATTTATTTGTATTTGTTTACTGGGGGGAAAGTCCAACTGGGTAATACTCATTTTCAAAGCATGCCTGGTGAGAAAAGCTCCATTAGTTTATCTTGCATTATACTTATTCCAATTAAAGGCAGAGTAGTTACATTTCTATTTACATATATACATAAACAGTAGTTACATTTATATACTCTAATACTTTACAAAGGTAGTAGTTACTAAAGAGAAAGCCCACGTGCATCTTAATGCATTGTACAGGCAGCAGTTATGTATAAAAATCATTTTGTCATTTCAGTGAGAGGTTAAGAGTATTCTGTTTAAGGGAGAATACTTGGAGAGTGTCGGTGACAGTGACCACAAAGTCTTAATCTGGTAATGAGCATGTTCAGGACAAGGACTGGTTAAGCTGTTACTTAAGCAGGGGTTTAAAACTATTAAGTTTGTCTAAGAATTATATTTACGAGGGGATACTATTCCTGAGTTTAGCAACATATTGAGAGTAGAGCAAGTCTCCTGCAACATTATTTGACTTATGAGGGAGTAGTAAGAATTTATTATTAGAACAGGGGTCCCTTGCTGGACAGTAGAGCAATGATATGTTTTCTTTTAGTCTAAGGTATTTTTCTGGATGATGAATACATTTGTGCGCTGTGTTTAGTTGTGAATATATTAAGTAGTTGTGCAGGTGAAGCCACTTTAATTGCTTTAAGCTATGACAATGGTGGGTCCTATGAGGGAGATTAGTGGGAGATTTAGCTTTTTATTGTAGCAGGAAGTGAGTTTCTTTTTTTGGGTATTGCTTAAGTTTGTTAGAACAGGAGCGGTGTATAAAAGAGTTGGCAGTAAGACAGCAGTGGCTCAGAGTGTTTCTTGCAGTATCTGTAATGAATCCATTGATCCTATAAACAAAGCCATTCTTTTGATGTGTAGATTTAATGGTGTGCAGTACATGTTGGTCATATCTGAGATTGTCATTTATTATAACACCTAGAAGTTTACTGTGAATTATAGTTTCAATGACAGTATTATTTGCTGACTTTATGGTGAAAGATTGCTTTTGATATTGGCAACTTTTTGAAGTAAAACACATTCACTTAGTTTTCTTGGGGTTGAGTAAGAGATTCAATATTTTTGAGCCAGGTTTCTACAGTGGAGAAAGATTTTTGGGTAATGTCTTGGAGCTTATCTATTCTTGATGCCGCACATATTACTGTTGAATCATCATACTGAACTAAACTTGCATGGTGAGTGGAGGTCATTAATAAATATATTCAATAGGAGAGGACCCAGGATAGAGCCCTGAGGGACACTATAGTACTGCTTGAAAGGATGAGTAGGTTTGTTGCCATTTAAAGGCTTGTTGTCTTCTAGATAGGTAAGCAAGTAATCATGGCAAGGCGTTTTGTGAAAGTCCTACCAAGGAGAGTTGAAGGAGTAGTTGCTGGTGTGAGTTTACAAGTCTAAGAACAATTTGGACACAAGCAGACCATAGTTTTTGTGTTGTCTATTACACTGGTACAATGTAGTAAAGCAGCAGCAGTGCAACTATAGCTTGGCTATTAGTCTGACAGTTGATGCAGAGCACTCCTGTTACTGAGCCGTATCTTGTGCCCTGCTGCACAGTTTGATTCTTTACCCTTTTTCTGCTTATTATATTATCTTGGGCAAATCACGTAATCGGACAGTGTGCTCACAGGTCACCCCTGAAAAGGGACCGCTGTATCCCATGGGATTACCTGGTTAAAAATAGGTAAAATAAATACAATATTTACAATCTGGTTTGCCTGAGAAAACATTTTAAAATCTACACACAGATTATCTGTCTGAATGCCTTTACTTTTACTGCATCTTATAAAATGTTTTTTTGATTATGCTCATTACCGTCTATATATTTTTTTCTCAATGATTGTTATGATATAGTCTGCTCTATGTGTTTGCTTTTGAACTCATAATGATGTCGGCTGGCCTTAAGTCATAAACTACAGTCAAACCTGCCATTGTAATGCTTTTTGGCTTTATGCTGGAGGTTAGTTTCATATGAAAAGTACTTTGGTATCCCAAGATATATCAGTTGGTAATAAATGTCACATAAAGGGGCGATTAGGGTAACAAGAGTGCTGACCTAGGGCAGTAAAACCAACAATTCTATTAACATACAATCTATCAATATATGAGAAAGGGATGCTTCACTGCCTACTCATAGCCAGAGTTTAGTATTTAAAATGAAAGTGTCAAAACAACATTTTAAGGACATTGCATTGATTTCCTAAAAAAAGGTAATAAAGCCAAATAAAGGGCATTGATCCCAGCTGTAGACCTCCCAACAGCCACTACGATCTTTCACCTCCACAAACTGTCCCTATAAAGTCAGTACTACATATGAAACATGCTTTTTTTACCTTAACAATGTAGACAAATATGACATTAACATAGGTAACTTGACTACTCATTGATAAAATGTAACAGATTTAGCAAAAAAAAAGAAAAAAAAAAGTTACATGCCTATCAGACTAGACCCACACTATGACAAAGTATAGCTTATGATTTGGAGACAAATACAAATGAGCAAATGACATTAAAAGTACCTTGATAATAAAAAGTAGTTCTACGCTGAACCTGAAACATAAATTCATCAATAAACCCTCAAGATAATATTTTTACAAAAACAGAACATATGTGAACAGTATCACATTCTTTAATCAACTGCTTCAAGAAACAAGGTGAGAAAAAAACTCAAATAATTTTCAAAATCTGAATGAGAAAGGGATACTTAACTATAAATGGTCTTCTTTCCCGCATTTGCAGCAAAACAATCATTCCATAAAGACAAATAGATTCATTAAATCACTCACTTAGGTTGTATCACAGTAGTGCACCATATCTGCTGCTACAGCATGCACTGGTGAGCTGTATAGGGGGTGTTACTAATACAAAATAACCTGTAAAGTGCATGGCTCCATACATCTATGATTTCACTTTTAGACAATGAATCTGAGTTAACCAACTAGTGCATATACGTGTGCAAGAAGGAGGAACAAGTGCAGTGTACTTTGATGAGTTTCCAGATTGCATCACTCATTCTTGTGAATTAGCCAATAAGCAGTGGCCCACACTGCATACCACCATTCCTTGCAAAGAACATTCTGTGAGTATCCTCCTAAATTCATGACTGTTTGGTCTGACATGGACAATACCTGTTCATGGTGCACAAAGCAGCAATTTTGTGCACTCCTGATGCAAAAGAACCACAAAGAGCCATACAAAAGTAACAGGAGGGTGGGTGAGTGAGTGCTGGGTGCGCAGAGGGACTTTTTATACTATTACGGCAATTTTTAATTGTCATTCTCTACAGTGTAAGTTTTACTTTAGTTTTCACACTTATGAGGTTCGAACACTTGTTGGAGGAATATCTGTCATGCAATTGTAAAACAGTTCACTTTCCTGTAAGTAATTGCAGATTGCTTGTTTTAGGACCCACATATACCAGTACTGTACAGCCTATCCTGAATACTGATGCTGCTATATATTTGTCGGGCAGACAATACCAATGTGCTTTGTACCCTATCTGTATACCTCTGTCTTCATAGCTCTGGGAATAAAGGGCATATAGTTCCATAGTGCTCTACATTATTAGCTTTGTGTTCTGGCAGAGTGAGCATCAGCTATTTGTGCAATATTTTCCTGGATTGCACATGGTCCAATCAGCAAGCAATTAGCATTTTATGCTACAGATAATTTACAGTTCTAATGGAGAAATAATATTGCCCTTTATTATTTATGACAGTCATGAATATTATTATTTGTAATAGTTAAAAAGTTTAATCCCTGTCACTGACTCAAGTTTTTTTTTTTTTATTATGTGCTGGTAGCACATTTTCTGTAATGACTCTGGATTATGCTCTAAAGCATTTCAGATTCAGTTTTTGTTTATGTTTATGCTTTTTAAATCTAGTAGCACTATGACCATCAGTTACATCCCTAGGACCCTCCCCCCATCTAAGTTAAAGTGTTCAGCTTGCCCTCCATGAACATAAGTAGTCCTGGAAGGAGGGAGTCAATGCCATTTATATGGATCTGTGTACTAAATCTGGCCAATGAGAATACAGGGGAGCTCTAGATGTTTTGGCATTCCCATAGCAATTCTGGAGATTTAAACAATAGTTTAGCTTCTTTCTTTAGCAGCCTGCCAGTTGTGTTGCAGAGGTGGTCATTGCAATGCCAGGCCCTGTTTCCCTGGAGAAATCCCCTTGGCTTCTGCCATGAGCCACCAGTCCTGTGAATCAAGTACTTTACATCCAACAAGGATTGATTGCTAATGCTCATCCTCTAAAGCTGACACCTCCAGTAGCCACATCACTAGCTGATCCCACATTCTGTGGCTCTGTGACATTGAACGGGTACATTTAAATTGTGTTTCAAACTGATGTCAGCACATCTTACTGTTGTTCTCATACCTCCTCCTCATTATCATGCTTAATCATATATTTAAAATTCATTCATTCAGTGAGGATGTTTTCTGCTTATTGTCTACTCAACAGTATGTTTGTTACTTCCATCTACCTATAGACCTCTTGCTTGACATTTCAGTTTTGATGGAAGTGTTTATGCTGTGTTATTCTTCAGTGTATTTTCATCAGTGACTTACACTCAGTTTATGTACCTATAGCATTCTGTCATTCATGCCATATAAAAGAACTAGACAAAATATGGGTCATTCAACTTCCTGTATCCAGAAGCACTAGCTGAAGAAAAGAACCTAGTCCTCTAACTCATCCCCTGCCATATGTGCCTGCGGTATGCTATGTCTTTTACTCACCATTCAAGAAATGATGTTTGGTAACACACCAATTTGTCCAGGGACATCTTTGGGTGGGGGATAGACAGAAATAGTAACTGGAATTGGTAGGGAAAAAGCTACTCGGGTGGGATGAAAGCGTTAAATGGGGAAAATAGGATGAGTGGGAGGAAATGAGGTAAGTGTAGGGAGGGGGTTAATGGGGTTTCAAGTGTAACTGGGTAAGGAATCACTTTTTGGCATGAGCTTGCTATGGTCGGTTCTATGTCTGAGATGACTTGTGGGTGTTGGTGTGGTCAGATAGGCCTTGGAATGGTTGCATATCTCAGAGGTGGGTGAGACATGCTGGCAAGAGTTTGGGGGCACTTGTTTTTTTTTTTCTCGCTTTTTTCATTGGCTAGGATAGGTGAAGTCAGTTATTGGAGGTTGAGAGGTGTGTGAATGGTGTATCGTGATTCCTTCATGGGCATGGTATGATCAGTTGTCTGCCATAAAACTACGATCAGTTGTCTCTTTGGCCTCCTTCCCCCCTTTTTCTTGACTGGGTAGTCATTGGTGTGCATTAGGGTAATTGTCTGATCAGGTTATTTAGGACTGGTAGTTCTCTGTCTAGTTGTGTCACCCGCCTTTTAATGATGTCCTTACTCTCCATTGCCATTCATTCAACAAAATGTTTTGTGCAATTACATGATCCAGCAGTACTGATAAGGCCATTGTGTTAGAATTTTATCTATCTATAATAATGGAGTAGTTGACCACAATTTCTGGTTTTGTCTTATTAAAGCAGCGATGCTGTCATAATGTTGGTTTTCTTGGCATGGTTTGGTGTTAAAGTGGATTGAACTGTAGTGTGGAGTGTGGGGTTGCAGTCATGGCCTATATACACTTTGGTATATCCATACTGGTATATGGGTAGTTTTGTGTTGTGCTTGTGGAGTGTGCTTTTAGTGTGCAGTCAGTAGAGCAGCATTTCACAGGTTGAATGACATTGTGTGGAGCGATTGTTTGCTGCTTATGCACAGTTGCAGTGGGGGTCACTTAGCATGCAGGATTGTCATCTGTGAGTTGAGTGCTGGTTGCTCAAACCAGCCAACCAAACAAAAGAGAACAGTGGAATGGCATTGGCCCATCTGCAGGGGATAGAGTTGGTGACACAATGCCACAACAGATGTGAATTGTGTCGCACATTTTCTTTTTGGTGATTGGCCAGATGGGAGGTCTGATGTGATGAGACAGGAGTGATTGAACCACGTGGATCAATTCTTATCTTTTGTTTCTTTAGCAGTGCATATGTGGTGTGGAGCGGTCATAGAACAGTGGGGGTGGCTCACTAGCTTGTGTGGTCTCAAGGTTGGTATATATAGATATGTTTGTTTCTTTTTTTTTAGTTTTGTTGGCTTTTGATTCCCTCATGAAATGTGGTGGTAGTGGGATGCTGTTTCTGTTCTGTGCTGGGGTGTTTGTGGCTGAGCTGTGTGGTGTTTGTGCGGGCTTTGAGTTGTTTTGCTAGTCTTTTCTCTTCTGCACATGTGTGGTGCAATGGTGACTGATGAGATGGTGCAGACGGGTGCTTTCATGCCAGTCCTCTCAATGATTCAGTGGTTTAGCAGAGTGTCCAGATTTTCCTTCACAGTGTAGTCTGTTTTATAGATTTGTGGTTTTGGCAGATTAGTGGGAGTCATTGGAATTGAAGTTAAGAAGATGAGGATCGAAGTTGGCGGACAGAGTGTGCCTCCCTCTTCCTGGTGCATGCGGGGCATTTGGGGTGTACTCTAGGTTGTTTGGGCCTGGCCGGTGGAGGTGCGTAGAGTGAAAATACTTTTTTGTGGATAGTGGTCATGGAGGTTCTTTGGATGGTTAGAATGTGTGAGGGGAAGGAGTTGTGGGCAGGTGTCAGAGAGAAAAGATTTATCGGGAATGGTACTGTGTATCAGGCAGCCATTTTAATTGGAAGTGGGCATGGTCTGATGTTTTTTTGGGGTGTGTGTTGTATCTTGCTTCAGCTTCGGATGGATTGGTGTGGCCTTGATTTTGGTTTTGGTTTGGGAGTTGGTGGTTGGTGCATGCCATTGAGGCCCTTGTTGCATGTTGCCTTGGTGGTGTTCTGTGATACTGGGTGGAGGGTGGTGTTGTTTTTGTTGGTATGCTGATCACAATATAATTACCTTGGAAGGTGATGGGAGTGTTAAAACATCTTTTACTACTGAGAAGCCACCTCTGACTTTAGAATGATAATACTGTTTGCATAGATTTGTAATGTGATATTGCATATATAAAAAACGAAACAAGACATCCCTACATGGCTTAGGCTCATACAGATTATTAGAAAACTACTTTATTTCAGAACTCAAGTCTCATGGGAAGAGACCATTTCCTAGGTAGTTTTAGAAGTAATATACTTTTTGTGAATACTTTAACCATCTTGTTTCAGAGGCGTACAGCCATAGGAGATACACTGATGAAGTAGAACAGAATTTTGAGTCTGAGGGGAAGATTAGGATGAAGCATAACTCAACAAGCAGGTAAGATAAGTAAGAAAGAACTGAAATACACATATGTATGAACGCAGATACATATACCACACCAACATGCACTCGAAAAAAAAATCTTCCTTTTAAATAAAAAGATTTTGTGATGAGAATTTCTTGTGTAATACTAGAGCATCAGCAGACAAGTTGTTAGATGACTCTAAAGAGATGTGTACAGAACATTGATATGTTACTGGAAAACAAGTTCTCTGGATAGTAGCTGCAGGGACCAGGCCTTGTTCATTAAAAGAAGGGAGATTCAAGGCTGTCTTGCCCAATAAGAGGTCACCAGAATCCGTTTTATTTCACTTTTTGTGTTTTAAAAGAACATATTGAAAGAATAATATGGAATCTCCCTTGCTGACGTCTTGCAAAACTATTTTCAATTGTCCTACAAATTTGTGATCATATGTTGGTTGTTTGGGTGCTTTTCACCTTGGTGGTTATGATTGTGGTGTGGTGCTGGAGGTTGGGTCACTTCCAGTTGCCCCACAGGTGGCTGGTAGGGTGTTTATTTCTCAGTGAGGCACCCACAATTAGTGGTTGCTTGGCTTGTATGAGTGGTGATGTTTTAAACCACTATGGGCAGAGGGCAGGGAATTAATCCTGGTGTGCAGGCATTATGCTACATCCTTCAGCTGAATAGTTTTTTTTGCAGTAGGTCTAGATTTTGTGGCAAATTAGTCATATTAGTCAGGAGAGACTTCCCTGTAGTCTTTACAAAATGTAAGGTAACACAAGACCTGCTATGCTAAGTTTATGAGAGCAATTTTGTTCTGTGTCTGCAGAGTTCTAATATTTTCTTTTTCTTCACAGAGGGCTTCCCATATGAAACTGGTGGAAAGTTTGGTAATGTTGGGGGGGGGGTATATTGGGTAGAGCCTTCCCTTTAACACGGATGTCATTGCAGGCCCCATATTCTGCTGTATTGCCAGGAAGTATGGACTAGTGAATTTTCTTTACCCTGATTGTCTCCATCATAGTTGAATGTGGGAGATTTGTAAAGCACTGGTCAGAAGCAGTGCTTTAGCATTTCATTGCAGCTTGAATGTTAGAGATACTTTTAGAGAACCAGTACATTTTACTTTCTACATTTTAATAAGTGTAATTTAAATGGATAGGTTCAGTTACTACTGCTTGTGTCTGAAGACCATTTTGCAGCAGTATGTTTTTTTGCTGGCTGCTGAAGGAATTCCTGAGGGATAAGACAGTGTCAGGTTATTGAAGCTAGGGGATGCAGGGCATTGTAGTGGCTGAGTAGTTGATGAACAGGGTAGGCCTTTGGCAACATTTAGTGTCATTAACAGGTCCTGGTTATGGGTATGCAAAGAATTTACAGTTTTCTTTTCTTTTGCAAATGGGGAAGTACAGAGTTGTATCAGTCGGTGGTCTGAAGGAAGTGGACTTAGAAAGTGAAGGGTGCTGCTGCAGTGGATGTTTTTGGGAAGCACAGAATTTGCATCTGATGGTGGCCTCAAGGGAATGGATTTGAAGGGTATGGATTTTGTTCTGGTGGATGTTCTGGCCGCTGAAGCACAATGAAGTTGCAGGTAATCCTTCTCTATTAGTTGTTCATTAAGGTACATCAGAGTTGGTGCAGTTTGAGAGTAGTGTGGGTGTGGGTGAGGATGAGGTATGTCAAGTTCAAGGTAAAGTAGGTTTGGGGATAGTTATGGGGAGTTTAGGGTTGTCCACAGGTGAAGTGGAGTCACAACAATGTGACATGGGGTCATATTTTGTGGGCATGGTAGTTGGCTTTGAGTTTTCCTGGGTCAGGGCTATGCAGATGGATTGCTTGGTTGTCTGTGCTACTTGATTTTAGCTCTATTCTTCATGGGGTTTGTCAGTAGTTGGTGGGCAATCAGATGGAGGTATGTTATCTGGATCCCCTTTTAGGGTTAGGTGAATGGTTTGACAGAGCATTGCAAGGTATGAGTGCATGTTGGGGATATGTGAGGAATGGCTTTTCATTGTTTAAGCAGAAGTTTGAAGGTCTAAGCAAGGCATTGTATTTCTGGGGTTGCTAGTGGATGCAGGCCATGGTTTGTTTGATTCACCAGAGGTGAAGGTAATGAAATAAATAATAAATAATATAAAAAAAAAAAAAACTTGAGGGTTGAACTTTTGGGATAATGCCGGATTAAGGGTGGGTTTATCTCCGATCAGTACAGTTGCACAGGTGACAGAGTTATGTGACTTTACTAAATCTTTGATGGTTTGTATGTTTGATGGTTTGGGGTAGGTTTGATAGTGTGAAGATTGGCAGACTATGGCTATTGACAACATATGTTTTGTGGCGAGGGTTGGTGTTGGGGGATAGAGGTTCATTGGGTTATAATATGGGGGGGTATTGGCTTTATGGATGCATTGTCGTCATTAAAGAGGATGGTTTGTTTGTTATCAAATGCTAGTTTGGTCATTAGATGTTTGGTCTTGTAATAGTGCATATAGTGGTTGGACTGCTATTAAACTGATCCAAAGGAAATATCATTTTAGTCATTATTATATCCTTTGGTGGCAAAAGGATGTTGCAGTTAGGTAGGACAGCATGCAGTTAGGCTTGAGCTGTGTTAGATGGTGTTGGGATTCTCAGTGTGTTGGTGGTACATTTGGCAGGTAATGACTTGGAAATGATTACAAAGCTAACGCTGGTAGTAGGATAAATGAGGATATGTTTGATTTACAGAGGTTATACAAGGGTATTGGTGGGGTGGCCATGGTGGTGCAGTGGTTAACATTGCTGCCTCACAGCAAGAGGTTCTCTGTTTTGATCCTTGGCTGGGGTGCCTTCTGTGCGGAGTCTGCAAGTCCTCTCTGTAGTTGCGTGGATTTCCTCTGGGTGCACTGGTTTCCTCCCACATCCCAAAGACATGCTATAAGTGGATTGGATACTCTAAACTGACCCTAAACGTAAGTACGTGCATGTATGTGCCTTCCGTGGAAAGTTGGTGACCAGGCTGGCAACTCATCACCATAAAACCTCCATTGTCAATCATGTGCAGACAGGTGATCCACTGTGGTGACCCCTAACTGGGAAAAGCCAAAAGAAGAAAAAGAAGATACAAGGGTATTGCTATCACTTTGGTGTTGGTGAGGGATCATCCATTTAATTTTGATGGTTTAAGCAACGGGAGACTTTGGGTATTTATATGACAGGGCTTTGTGAGGTTGACAGGATCCATTTTTGTTTGGAGAGGATGGAATACACCAAATGATGTTTGGCTTCAACCTTTTTAATATACGTCTGCATTTCATATATTTTCTCTTTCCACCACGTCTGCATTTCCTATACTTTTTAATATACAGTTTGTTCTGGTAGGTTTTGTTGGACGGTTTGGTATGATGGAGGAGGAACAGCCTGGTGGGTGGAGAAGAGGGGCAGGCTTGTCCCTCTTCTGTTCCTCCTCTGGTGTTTGATGATCATTTCAATGAGTTGCAAAATGAAAGTGAGCAGTTGGACACTGCTTGATAAGTAAAAGTAAGCGAGCGGTGGTAAGGACGCTGCTTATTTGGTTGGATGTTTAATTCAATAAGTAGGAAATTAATGTGAGTGGTGGGATAAGTAAAATAAGTGAGCGGGGGTAAGGATGCTGATTATTTAGTCAGGATGAGTGGGGTCATGCTGCCCTAGTTAACAGTTATATGGATGTTTATGCTGTGATTAATAAATTAAAATATTGGTTGGTCAATAAAGTTATGTTTATGGAATTTTAATAAAGGTTGTCAAATGTCATTTGGTGTGATGTGTGTTTATTGAAGGGGACCATGACAAATGAGGTTTGATAACAAACCAATTTGTCCAGGGACATATTCAGGTGGGGGTTAAGTAGAAATAGTAATTGGAACAAAGAGGGTAGGGAAAGAAAGCTAGGCGGGGAGGGGGATTAAAGGGTTAAATGGGGAAAGTAGGATGATTGGGAGGAAATGAGGCAAGTGTAGGGATGGGCTTAATGGGTTTTATGCAAGTGTAACTGGGTAAGGAATCACTTTTTGGCATGAACTTGCTATCCGTCCTCCAACCCTATTTTTGGAACATTGGGGATTGTGTGGTTATAAGGTTGGGTAGAGAGAGAAGAGGGGTAGCCTTGTCCCTCTTCTGTTCCCTGTCTGGTGTTGGGTGATCATTTCAATGAGTTGGGAAATGAAAACGAGTGATTGGACACTGCTTGATAAGTAAAAGTAAGTAAGCAGTGGTAAGGATGTTGCTTATTTGGTCAGGGTGAGTGGGGTCACGCTGCCCTAGGTAACAGTTGTATGGATGTTTATGGTGTGATTAATAAATTAAAATATTGGTTGGTCAATAAAGTTATGTTTACAGAACTTTAATAAAGGTCATCATATGTCATTTGATGTGGTGTGTTTATTGAAGGGGACCAAGACAAATTAAGTTCAACCCCCCCAGTACCAAATGGTCCAACTTGCTGGTTCTGATCTGTGATTCCATAAGTAGAACTGGTCTACCCAAATATGTGACACTGCTACACTGAGAATGAGACCATTACTCTATGGCCTTCTTATATTCACACCATGACTTGTTAAGACTATTTTCATTGGTTACTAAAGTATTTTTGTCAAGCATGTTCACAGATACTTCTTTGTTGACAAATCCATGTCACTGAATGGGATATTAGCATCTCTACTTTTAATAATACATAATAAAAGGATATTGTTGGGGCTTCAGCTCCTCACACCACTTTTTATTATATACAATAAACCTGAGTTCAACAAATAATGAAGTCAACAGTTATAGCTTTGAAGTGCTGCGTCAGGAAAATACCATTCAGCAGAGTACCAGTGTTAAATTCTGCAGCTGAGAAATAAAAGTTGATAAATCAAAAGAATAACCTCACCAACTTTTCCCTGTGCTCAGCTTCTTTCTATCACAGACTAAATCACTGATACTTTAGTACTCATTACTACTGTCATATGGTCCCCAGACAAGGTTGTTTCCCTAGTAAATTAACATTACTTATCTCCTACTAAAGTTTGATATTTTTAGTACTCATTACTACTGTCATATGGTCCCCAGACAAGGTTGTTTCCCTAGTAAATTAACATTACTTATCTCCTGCTAAAGTTTGATAATTTAGTACTCATTACTACTGTCATATGGTCTCCAGACAAGGTCGTTTCCTTAGTAAGTTAACATTACTTATCTCCTACTAAAGTTTGATATTGTATGGAATGTATTGGCGGTCTGTTTTCCCCTTTTTTAAGTCACATCCTAAAGTTATGCAAATACTGGACAAGAACCTTTACAGAACAGAATCGTAAGTTTAAAGAATAGCTGTTCAAAGTTAATGAGCAACAACTGTGGCTACTTAGTAACCATAAGAGAAAAAAAAAAATATTATTTAAACTGCAGAAATGCCACTATGCTTAACAGCCTTTGGCAGCTTGCAAAAATAGCAAGCAGGTGGGAGTTCTGTGGAGCCTGAAATTCTTTCATATTTTGTGCACTAGTCTTTGCAGTTTAGTAAAAGCATAGACCTACGGGGGATATATAAAATCCTTTGCATTACAGAAAGGTCTGTGCTGTGAATGAGGGGGTTAAACTTTTGGGAGAGCAAGCTATGGAAGAATTGCTGTTTCTTTTCATTTTATTGCATTGTGTGGGTCTTTCATCTCTAAGCCTATTTCGCTGTCTGATCTGCTCACTGTTGTGACATGCCTGTATACAGGTATACTTCTGAGTCTGTCTATCACTTGCTGTTCTCTTTCTCTCTCTCACTCTCTATGCCTTCTCTTCCCACTCCTTCAAGATCTCTGTGGGCTGGTTATTATTTCATTGCCTGCTGTTCTAACATTCTATTGCATAGCTCAGGGAAACTAACAAGGCTGTGTCATAAGGAAACCAAACCTAACAAAAAGGACATTTTTCTTTATCACTCAACCTCTGGACTGGTTGGGCCGAGGATCCTAGAAGTAAGAGCGAAGGCCAGACTTCTGAATCGCTGGCACTTTTGTACATCTGTTGCATTTGAAGAATTACTTCAATGGATGTGTTACAAGACATGTAATTTTGTATTTTGGATTTTATTGGAATGTTCCTTTTCTATGACTGCTACATATATTCTTCAAGGCAAGTTCCCCTCCTTATCTGTTCAGTGGAAACATAATTCTGATATTATTTTCGATGTACTAGATTCTGGGTTTGAAGCCTGTGGCTGCTAATACGAAATTCTGTGTGACCCTTGAAATTTCATCTGAGAAGGTCAGGGTTTTTAACTATCAAGAAGAAGTCGCACTAGTTCATTTTACAGAGAGCTAGAGGTAGGCTTTTATGCCTTTAAAATTATGAAACCAACCATCATATTTCTCTGTCATTTGTCGTTGCACATTCTCTTATTATATGTTTGGTTTTAGTAGCAGCATATGTTTACAAAAGCTTAAATCATGCATAAAATGGCTGCTTAATGTCTGTATTTAGACATCTTGATTAAGGTATTTAAAAGGAAAAGAAATGTTGATATCAAACCCTTGAATAGGAGTTTACCTGACTAGTTATTAAGGGGCCGTTTGTGGAGAATTTTTTAGTTATATTTTTCTAGAAACCCTGCTGAGGGCATTTTCTTTTCCTGGAAAAGATGGAAAAAATTAGAACACCTAGGTGATACAGGGGATGCAAGAACCGCTGATGCTGTGGTTGAGATGCTACCAGGTAAGCTGCAAAGCTAGCTTTCCACAGGCCGATAGGGCAGCATATGAACCTGGCTGACACCATCCCTTAGTGAAACATGGGATTATCTTCTCAAATTGCAATGGATATATTATAATAGTTTTGCTACAAGACTTTCAAATATTTTTAAAGTTTCATGACTGGTCAGAACTGGAACATATGAATTAAATTATTACTGTCAGTGTTAAGTGCTGAAGCCATGTAAACACATTTACTAACAAACTAATTTTCCATTAAATATAAAGCTTCATATACAGCAAATGACAAGTATCTTCTGCATACTCATTTTGGCTTTCCTTCATACACTTAGATACTTCAGATGTGATGTTTTAGTGTTTTATTTATAGTGATTGTGTTGATATGCTAATGCCTGAAATGTCAAACTGGTGTAATAACTCAGTTTTTATTTTAAACTGTTTAAGAACTGAGAAGTTTTTTCAATATTTCTCTGAATTAAGCACGACCACAGAGATGTAGATTTAGAGTCTAGGGTTTGTGTGGATGAAGCCTAACCGATGGAGTACAAGATGGACTATTGCATAATTTTTATTTGTCATACGTAATAACTATATTAGTTTTACATCTGTGTTTGAATTTAATGTTTTTCATAATATGTTTTCTGCTGTTCTTTGTATTTCTTTTTTGGTCTTAGACTTTGATGATTTGCTGATGGTCTCCACTACGGTTCCCTATTAGATGAACGAATGCTTGAAATGTTGAGTACGACACGCTCAACAGCTTTTAAGCGAACATTCATCTAAGTGAAACCTAAGAATGTTGAAACAGGGAGTTTTGAAAAGTTATAGTTGACCAGCCATCAAGGAAGTCTACATTTGATGTTAGAAAGTTTACCTTGTCTAGCCATTCTTACAGTCCTCTACTGTG
The DNA here is from genome assembly GCF_019279795.1 of Protopterus annectens. Lineage (NCBI taxonomy): Eukaryota > Metazoa > Chordata > Ceratodontiformes > Protopteridae > Protopterus > Protopterus annectens. The sequence continues at coordinate 1,260,487,644 of NC_056745.1, forward strand.
GTGCGGTCTCGTTGTTCACCTTGTGTAAAGGTATGACAGCCCTCCACTGTTATGTAATCTTGGAGTTGGTATATTTAAGTAGGGGTGTGTGGAGGGCACAGCCCCCCACGTTGGGGGGTGATGGGGCAAAGCCCCCCACTTTATTTTGTTTGTTGATTTGTTTTTTTTTTGGGGGGGGTGTTTAATGGTGTACAGTACATTTTAGCCATCAACCATTGGCTTCCAGACGGCTGGCCTACTATCATTTTTTGAAACTCTTTGTTTCGACATTATGGGGTTTTGCTTAGATGAACTTTTGCTTAAACGCTGTTGAGCATGTTGTACTTGACATTTTAAGCATTCATTCAACTAATATAGACCCTCCACTACAAGGTGGTAGGCCACAGCGCACGAGCACACAGATACACACACACACACACACACACACACACACACACACACTCACACACTCACACACACACACACACACACACACACACACACACACACACACACACACACACACACACACACACACACACACACACACACACACACACACTGTTAATGTATACATTACAACTTACACAAGCCAAATAGTATATGAGCATCATAACTTTCCAGTTACTAGGTCCATTGTTCATGTCAGGAAACAGGAAGAAAATCTAGCAGAAGGCAGTATGAAGGATTCGTATAAGGTTAAATGCAATCACAGGCAGAAAATGAAAAAAGCCATTAAAGAAGCACACTTCCAGAAAGGCCTTGAGCCTTGAGCATGCTGTTTATCAATTTGTTGAGGATGCATCTGAGAGGGAGGATTAGCACTGGGAATGTTGTGAATCTGATCTTTATGAAGTTTAACCAGTTTAATTATGGAAACTGAGTCAGAAGAGAATGTGATTTGATGGAGGAGGAAAGGCATACACTTTGCAATAAAAAAAAAAAAAAAATAGAAAAAAAAACAGAGACATTTTCATGGTTGAACTTCAGATTTGTAAAACCTGAAGCACCCATGCCTGTAAATCCTGAAATGTCAAGAAAGTGTATGACATCAGCAGGGCCACAGACAGACAAGATAAAAGAGAATTAGCTGTCACATTTCATGGTGGTATAAATGCAGAATGGATCCCTCTCAGGAGATTATGAGGTGAAATAATCTGCCAAAACAGATTCCACCAGTGTGAGGATGATCTGTGAGACAGAAAATATTTTGTAGGTAATTCATCAAGAAGTCATAGAACTGGAGAAGTGGAGTTCAAACGTGAGAAGATGTTATACCCTGGGATTCAATAATGCCTACACTAATTGTACACTAAGTGTACAACGTTCTGAGTGAACAGATAACACACACATAACTCACATCTTCTTCCTCCTAATTTTAGTTTTCCTACTGATATTCTTGCAGCTTTAAATATTGACAGGGATACATAAAGGTTACCACAAAGTGCAGACTACATGTACACTTAGTGTAATCTTTCTGAGTGACTAGAAAGCACAAAAAATGTGATAAGAATTTCTTGAATACATTTCGTGCATGCTTAACTGCGGTGGTGGTGCTGCGGTAGTGTTGTTGCCTCACAGTTAGACGTTGCCTGTTCGATTCTCAGTTAGAGCGTCTTCTGTGTGGCGACATCCATGAATGGGCGTTCCTTCGTTGAAGGCTGTGTGTTAGGCCCGGCAAGCCTGTATGTAAAAATCTACTGCCAATCATTAGTGGACAGGAGTTCCGCTGTGGCGACCCCTAACCGGGAAAAGTCGAAAGAAGACACACACACACATTTTGTGCATGCTTGGTGTACTTTACTGAATCTAGCCAAATTGTTTTATTTATCTATTTATGCATTCATTTATTCAATTTGTTTACTGGAAAAGTCCAACTGGGCAAACAAGCCCTTTTTCAGCAGTGGCCTGGAGAGAAGAGCTCTACAAAAAATTATAACAGTAGTACATATGCAACATACAACATATAGAACACTTAGGTAACATTTAGCAACATAGTATACAAAGCTTCATTAACAACAATTTATAGTACTATTTCTACAACATACAGCATACTCAGGTAACATTAACAGCGCTACATACAAAGTATCAATGAATATAGCAGATAATTCTAAAATCAACAACTATATTTTGCACCAACATAATCAACATTGGATGCAATTAAATAGTAGTACATTAGATGACATATAATTATATGGATTTCATTATAAGAAGATTAGAAGTCAGAAAGTCACTGACGTGTATGTGGAGAAAGAAAAGGTAATTTAGGAATAGTTTAGCATGGGGGATAGCAGGGGCATAGCCAGGAGTCAAGCAGGAACAGTTTTAATTTGTCTTTGAAGATATGTGCATTGTTAAGGAGTCTAACTGGGTGGGGATTTGAGTTCCAGGATTTTGCAATACAATTGGAGTAAAGAGCATTTCCTGCTTTGTTATGAGCTTTGGGAATTGAGCAGAGAGCTCTGTTGGAGTGGAGTTGTGGTATACCATTTAGAGCAGGACATTTTTTCATGGTGAAAGACTAATCTATGTGAAAATTGAAGTTGAGAATACACGAGGAGGTGAAATACTCAAATTCTGCTGCATGGCAAGGGTGGGACAAAGCGGACAATTGCCTGGGTGCAAAGTGTTAGAAGATGTAAACTGATGGGGGCATAGCTAGGCTGCTGTGGAAGCTGAAGCACTAACTGGCTTTTTACAGTCATCTGAAGTATTTATTTGCCTTTTGATCTGTTCTTCAATTGAATAGCTAAGTGGGTGAAGAGGGACTTCAGAGAGTGGTAGATTAGCCAGCTATGACTCTGCTCAAGTAAGTTCAAGTGCCCAAGAACAATACAGTGATGTGTGGAGCGTGGCTTGTTGGAAGCCAGTTTGGCTATTTTATTATAGCATTGCTTTAGTTTAGTTGTCAGAATGGACTAGAAGTTGTTGAAAATAGGACAGGCATACAGAAGGTAGGTGGATGCTAATGTTATTTATTTGTTTTCAGTCAGATGTTTGGCTGTATAAAGAAGATTTAACTTCTAATGTATTTTTATTGATTACTTGTTGGATGTCACGAAACATGTACTATAAACCCTAGTAATTTTGTATTAGAGACTACCTCAGTATTTGAGTAATTTGCAAATGTATTTTGAAAGTTAGCTTTGCATTTGGCATGGCACTTAGGAGTGAAAGGGAGATGTTTTGTCTTTTTTGGATTAGTCTTAGGTCTGATTTTGCTAGTCCATTTTCTATGTAGGATTATTAAACTTTGTTGAGCTGTTGGAGAAGAATGGGATTTTTGGCACATCAGATAATCCTTGCATTACTGATGCATTGGACTATGTGTTTTGTGACAGTGTTTAAGTTATGGACAAATGTAGTAAACTTGGGGGTCCTAGTATGGAGCCTTGGTAAACACCTGCAGAGAATGACAAAAGTTAGAACTGCTAGACTTCTATTTGACAGCTTGAGATCTGTCAGACAGGTAACTGAGGAATAGGAAAGACTGGAGTAGGACAGATCAAGGGAGGCTAGCTGATGGAGCAGTTTATTATGAGAGACAGTGTAAAAGGCTTTAAATAAGCTGTGTTTTGGGATGAGTAAGAGTACAAAAATATAGGCTGAGTAAACTGATGTATCAAAAATATTTTAAAAAGCTATTGCAGTGACTCAGGGCGAAGAGTCCTTGTCTATAACTTGTGCTTAAGGTGATTAACGGATGGCGGCTGGTGATGAGTTGAGTCCAGGGCTACTTTCCTTTTTTTTTTGTTTTTGTTTTTTTCCAATTTTTTTTTACTTTCTCATTAATGGAGAGTAGGGCTTTCACAGAAAGCAGGTATGTAGAAATGTTTGGTAGTACTGACAAGTATTCACAGTCAAGTACCATTAGTGTTATCAACAATGGTGCTACATGCATCATACACTAGAAAAATGGAAAGCGTGTGGGTAGTCATTCATTCATTTTCCATTCATTTTCCCATACCTGCTGTATTCTGTTCAGGACTGTGGAAGAGCCAGAGTTTATTGCATCACCATTTGGATATCAGGCTAAAAATCAATCCTGGATTAGACACCAGTCCACCAGAAAATGAATGCATATTTATGGACATGTTTAAATAGAAATACATCTTCAACATAGTATGATGGTGCCAACCCCTTACTTTATTAAAGGCAATGAATAGACAAGAGGACAACTGAAAAAATATTCCAGGAACCTGATTCATGACAAATGCTTAAAAAAGAGTTTGAGGCAGTCATGCCATGGTCCAAGTGCAGAGAAAGAATGTCTGGATATGGGGCAAGTGACTAAGATATGGAAATAGGTCATGGAAGTGGTAGTATTATTTGTGCCTTTAATTTCCATTAATACCCATCAGACTGTCTTACTGCACTAATGAAAAAAAACAGTGATCCTTCTATGTTAGAAAAGTAATCTTTGCAAGTGTCACTTGTTAGAGTTCTTAAAGAAAAACAGTATAGTTCCTCAGCATGGGCATGGCTAGTGGTATTATCTGACATTGTTTAAAACTTAATGATTATTATTAATTATTAATCATAGGCTAGTGGTTGTCACCAACTGCACTATGTAGCAGATGACTTGTGTCATTCTGTAGCCTGATGAGGAAGCATGGCAGATAAGATTAAAGCATAAAAGCAAACACTGCTCTGCTTCTAATACAACAGCTCATAGCCTCCACCAGTGAAGTCGCAACAATAGCAGAAATTAAGCAGTAAGCAGGGAAGTACACTAGAGGAAGAAGGGATAGAAAGTTTAATTGTGGCAGAGATTAACATGGCAGACACTGAGAAGTGCCAAAGGAGGATCATCATGCAGCAGCCAGTTCACAAAAAACAGAGCTCAGCCATCCCGAACATTCTTCTAGATTATCACCATAAACTATGAGCTAAACCAGCTTATGAAGGGATAACTTTACATTGGCAATCTTTTAACAGATTTTTATTTGCTATACTCCATCCCCCATTACCGAGTAGACATATAAAAATTAAACCAAACTAAATTATTTTATGTTCCTGCAGCATTACTGTCAATTTCTAATGCTTGAGATGGTAAGACAATCAAAACAGCTATAAAATTGTTTGAGTGTGTATTTGTTTATATGTTTGGTAGCTGACTCATTAAAGCCCGATCAGTCTAAAGTGATACACCAGAAAAGCTTGCGATAAAAATGTATGAACTTAACTATCAAAGGCTGGAGACCTCAGACATTGTTCTATTAGATATGTTGATAGAAGGCATATCCATACACAGGAGGGTATACAAGCTTTATAGTAAACAGGAGTTCCCCGTGTACCACCTTAGTCATGTGTATTAATTGAAACCCTAATCCTGCTACTGCCCATAACCCCAACCCTACACATTACCTTACTAAAAACCCTTTCCCTCGGAGTACTACTACACAAGACACACACACGCATAATGCATTTAGCAACACACACAAAATATATAAATCTATCATCTAACATAGACCATACTCTAATCCTAACCTAAAAACACTCACATCCCAGGCTGACAAAGAAACACACTCAAACACACACACACACACACACACACACACACACACACACACACACACACACACACACACACACACACACACACACACACACACACACACACACACACACACACACACACACACACACAAAACACTAATTCTACCTCATTTCCTATCATTTACTCTAAGTTTAATCCACATACACTTTCACTCAGACTCCATCCACCAAAGCTGAAGCTTTAAGTATATCCAGATGCTTCATCATTAGAAAAATAGCCTCTTCTGTTTTTATGCAAGCACAGCTCACATTCAAAAGGAACTGCCAATATCCCTATATTTGGCACGTTTGTCAATCGACAATGCGTCCATTTTACAGAAAGGCACAGCTGTAAACTCTGTCGAGTAAAAGCACATTTACACATTTGATAGAGTTTACTGCATCTGTCTTTCTATATATAAATGTATATGTGTACATATACATACATTTATATGTAGAAAGATAGACTGATACAGACATACACAAGACACTATACTACTATACCAATATGTATGTGTGTGTGTGTGTGTGTGTGTGTGTGTGTGTGTGTGTGTGTGTATGTGTGTGTGTGTGTGTGTGCGTGTGTGTGTGTGTGTGTGTGTGTGTGTGTGTGTGTGTGTGTGTGTGTGTGTGTGTGTGTGTGTGTGTGTGTGAGTGTATGTATATGGTTGTAGCTCAAAGGTAGCATATACATTTCAAAGAAAAGTTTTTGTGGGTGTAAAAAAAGACTAGAGAATGCACAAATGAGTGAATGCTCATTTGTGTGACTCACATAAAGTTGAATTTAGTTTTATATAGTGGTAGTAAGCAGGAGTGCACAGGAAAATTAATATTTGAATGAAAAAGTAGTGGTTATGAAGATGTGCAAGACTGTTATAGCAGATTATGTGAAAGTGCAAGTGTTCACGGGTTAGGGTTACAGTTAGGGTTAGGTAAAGAGACAGATTAAGTGTTGTGAATGCTTTGTGCTGTGTGTGTTCTGTGGCCTTTTCATCTGTGCTGTAGTATTGATAGGGAAAGGGTTTTAAGTAACATAATGTATAGGATTATGGTTAGGGTTAGAGCAAGGGTATGCTTAGGGTTATGATTAGAGATAGCATACATGAGTAAGATGGTGCAGGGGGAGCAAATTTCATTTATTGAATTGCAATTCAATGAAAAGTGCATTCAGTGTAAAACCAACAACCTATCTCTCTCACGTCTCTCCCTATACACACACATATATATATCTATATATATATATATATATATATGTATATATGGGTCTACTTGATATGGTTGACAGTTCATATGGTCGAAACTCATTTGGTCAACAACCAGTATTCAAGGCACTTAACAGGGATCCCCCCCCCTCCCCAAAGTTGAAGACAGAAAAAGAAATGCACATGCATTATTGTAACTGTTTAAATATATATGTTTTAACGGAGGATACTGGAAGAGAAGAAGTTAATCTCAGACTTTGGAAAATAGCAAGAAATTAAATTACTGGGCCTAGACCATAAAGATGTTATATCACAGATTTGAATGAAGCCAGAGATGCAATGTCTGTAAGAAGTATAGCTTATTAGCTCTTGTAGAAAGAGTGGAACAGCTTTATGGTCTTATAACTTCCAGGATCTGCAGCAGATCTTAGTGAGGCTAAATCCTGGCAGTTTCTAGCAATGGGGAGGTTGCATGGGAACCAGAGATCAGATCACCAGATGTATGTGATGTTATTCTGTAATCCATCATTAAAAAATAATGTTTAATACTAGGTTATACTGAAGTCTCAGTTTTTTGTAACCTGACAAAGAAGGATCTCTCACCTACTTCATCTTGCCTTGCTCTAGCAAGTAACCAGGGAATAATAATTATTTAAATTATCAGAAAATATAGTGAAATTAGTTAAGCATTTTTCTATAACTGTGTGAACCTGTCCACCTATGTTATTTTAATATTTCCTGGGTTTGAAACTCTGGTGTTTATTGTAAATAGATATTTAGTATTTTCATGTTATTTTATCATTTATTATTAGATATATTTAAACTTTTCATTGTGGCTGGTCCTTTAGAGAATATTTAACTTTTGAGAGTACTCATATCTGTTTGGTGACTCTGTGGCCACTGCTGAAAGCCATGCTGCCTTGGTCAAATTACCATTCATGTTAATATTAATTTCACTCTGTATAATTGGGTACCCTTGTAAGAGCCTTAGAGTAGTTGGCTTGGGAGTGTCTGGTGGCAGTAACTACCTTATAGTCTGGGCAGAAGGGGGCATAGCTAGTAAACATGTGCCAGCCTTTCTGAGGTGTGTGTGTGTGTGTGTGTGTGTGTGTGTGTGTGTGTGTGTGTGTGTGTGTGTGTGTGTGTGTGTGTGTGTGTGTGTGTATGTGTGTGCAAATCAAATCTCAAAGACTGTGTGCGTCAGCTACTTGGAGCAGGGACACAAAGCACTGGTTTCACAGAGAGAGTGGTGGAGGATGTAGTGTGGAAACTAGGCTGAGGACTTAACTCTGCAGCTTTGCCAGTGTGGTGAGACAGAGAACGAGAGAGAAACCCAGACACAGGGCTGGGTGTGTTCCCCAGTGTGCTCTTAAGGGAAATTGTGTTTGATACAGACAGCTGCATCTGGAAATACTGGGTATATCGATTTTTGCTTCCAAGTGAACGTCCCTCACCAGTGCCAGTGTTGAGGATTTAGGCTCCTTGATTACTGTCCCAGAATGTGAATGTCACACACATAATCAAAAATTCAGCAATGTAGTTAAGTGCTTTCATTCAATTAATTCTATAAACTTCTTCAGAACAGATGACAAATATGTACATAACCTTCTTAAGTACTAAAAGCTGCTAAACAATCAGTCCAATAAACATCAAATACCAATAAAATAATTAAACTGATTAATAAATGAACCAATGAAATAAAACAATAACGTGTGTATATTCCCATTAATAAATAACCCGGTTCTTTAGAAAACACTTAATATTGATAGTCCCATTTAAACTAGGTGCACAGTCTGCCCTTAAAGACATTTGCCATTTTAATTCTTTGATTTCCAAAGCAGTATTAAAATCACCTACAAATGGCCAGGGGTCAATAAAATTTACCACAAAAAAGTGAACTTCTTAAAATTAGTACACTCACTGGCATGTTTTGCTTGAGTATTAGTAAAATCCTTTTTTTGATAGCCATCCAATGTTTATAAATTCTTTTGTATAACGCCCTAATGGTTTTCCCTACATAGTAACATTCACAGTCTGCACAAGATGCTAAGTATATAGTAACATTCACAGTCTGCACAAGTTGCTAAGTATACTATACCAGCACTCTTGCAGTTAAACCTCTTTTTACAATAAACAGTCCTATTTAAATGCTTGAAATACACACTTCGAGAAGAATTAATGAAGTGACATTGTTTGCAATTGTAACAAGGGTAAGTCCCCAAAGGAGCATTAACCCCAATGGATTAACAGGTTCCCCAAATCCAAGTAAGGACTTAGTACTAGAAACGTTCTTATAAATAAATATTGGATTATTCCTGACTACCCACACCAGGTCATTATTACCTAAAATGACTTTCCAATTATTGACCAAAATTCTCTTAATGTCATAAGAATCAACACAAATTGGGACAGGGTAAACAAAATTCTTAACCATGTTTCCTGAACTTATTTTTCTGTCTTTCTAAATAAACCCACTAAATAAAATGGGGGAAAATGTGATACATTGGCTTGTGATTCTGTGGCTTATGGCAACAATCAAGCATTTTTGCTAAAGGAAACAAGTGTTAGTTCTTTTTTTGAGATGACTGAATTTGGTAGTTCTGCAATTGCGACTAATATGAATGACTCTGCTGAACTTTCTTCTGGTTCTAATAATGGTAATAGTCATGGTATTGATAGAAAACATAACCATAATTTCGTTATTAGCAATGCAAACATTTTAAGAGGTTCTTCTTCTTTTCAGTTAAGACCCCCAGTGGAGAACAGTTTAGGAGGGAAAGGAAAAAGAAAGGGGAATCAGGGACCCAAGAAAAAGGGAAGGGGTGAAAGACATGGTATCTACTAGTGGATTATGTAATTTAAGTAGTTTATAGCTTACAGATGAACAAATTAATGCTTTGGAAAAAGGATTTTCTTTTATGCATTCTGTAAGAGTGTCTATTACAGAAACAGTAATTTACCTCAAACTTTATGTCTGAAAACTTAATTTACAATACATTTTTGATGGAATTGAGCATACTTCTGATGTTTCTTGTAGAGAACCAAGTAGTGTCAACCTTAGGTTACTGTCCACCCTTAATGTTTTTTTCTGACCTATGTGAAAATTATTTTCATTCCTTACTTATTAAGAAATGAAGTAGGGAATTTTACAACCTGAGTCACGATGAATATGACACCCTTAATTCCCTTAAGAGATGTAAGGACTATTGGATTATGAAGGCAGATAAAGGGAATGGTTTGTTTCTCCATAAGCAACATTGCTGTCTCCAGTGAATGTTTCATACTGCACTAGTGTTTTTTTTTGGGGGGGCATAGTTTGGTATAAAATATACAAAATTACAATATGCTATGTTCCTGCAAATCTGACTGCAATAATTGACACCTAGTGCATTAGTTTCCTCACTTGTAAAACTGTTACTTTGTGTTATCACACCCATCTTCATAGGGTAGAATCACTTGTATGCTTGTTGAGAGACTGGTAACTTTTTGGGCAAATTGTGATCTCTGTTGTGAATAACCACAGTGAGAAGATATAGGGATGTGTCCGTGTTAGAGTGAGTCTAACGAAATTGAAATTTAGAAGAGGTGTGTTCTAAATAAGTGTGTATTGAAATGGAATTGGGGAAGCCATCTCCCAAAGAAGTACTTTTGAATGCATTCTTATCTGTTAAGCAGAGTCAGGGGCTTTTTTATATTCGTCACACTTAGATACTGAGACCCAGAAGAAGAAGCTAGACTTTGAGAGTGAAGTAAGTGAAGTAAGTTATGTAGTTCATGAATCACGTTTATAAAGAATTGTATAGTTTGAAACAACAGTGACAGAATGATAATTACAGTTGAAGGTTTAACAAAGTAAAATTAAACTATAGAAAAATATTTTCTATGAAACACATAGTAATATGATGTAAGGTTTTTTACCAAAGATATGCACAGTGACTGTATTAAGCTGTTGAAATTAATGTGTTGGAAAAATGTTCTTGCAGTATTGGGCAGCATCTGTTTATGAAGGAATTACTGAAATGACTGATGAGTATGGCAGAACTGATGTGAATTTTCAAACTGCACAAAAAGAGTCTTGCTGCCCTTGAAATAAAATGTGAAGCATTGATGTTTTAAATTTCACTTGACTTGAGGGAAAATATGGAAAACCAAAATGTAAGAATGTAAATCAATTACTGATACACAGAATGCTGAAACAATGTTGTGAAATTCTATATTCAAAAGCAATATTTTTTTTGAGAAAGTAAGACATACAAGACTGAAGTGTATATAGTGAGGAATGCTGAGAAAAATGTGTTCATTTGGCTTTCTGTAAAGAATAAGTCTGGTAATTTTGAAATGTTGCACTGGAAGATTGTGATTACATGTTTTAACTATAGTCTAAGCAAAATGTGAAATGTATATGACACTTGAGGTTTGATGGTATACTGTTTCTGAAAGATATCAAAAGAAATGATGCATAGAAATAATCCCATTCAATTTTCAGCATTGTGCTGTTTCCCCTGTGACTTGCTGGTATGAGTTGTGGCATGAGGTTTTTGGAAGAGTAATCCAAAAGAAAGGAATCCCAAAGAAACAGGAAACTGTCATAGTGTTGTAGTGAAAGAGAAGTTGGATGTGGAAAGATAGCATCTATATAAGAGAAAGCCTTTGCAGACAAAGATGAGTTGAATTTTTTATTGGATAAAAATAATAACTTTATAGTATGCAGACTCGGAATTGAATCTTAACAAGCAGTTGACCCATTTCAGATTATGGTATATCGCAGCAGTGGTAAACCAGACCTTTTTTGCATTTGTGACTTGTCCTGTGCTTATAGCAAGGGAAAAGAAAAACATGCTGCATGCATGAATCATACATTTATTTCATTTGTGAATTGTTCTTTGTTTAAGGCTATCACTCTTTGAATACAGTTGTACTGTTTCTGAGATATGTTGTTGTAGAAGCTGTTGAAAGGGACATGTAAGTACTGTCTATTGAGAGGTAAAAGTAAAGAAATGAGCAATGTGTGGAAAGCAGACAAATGGTAGGACTTTATTCATTGCTGACTCTTACTAAATGTTGTCTTTGGTAAAGTTTGACTTTATACAACACTGAATTATATTATTTCCTGTCTGTGGAGAACTGTGTAACTTTTATATAGCACTATTTTATGCTAGGCACTGTCCAGACAGTAGTAAAAAGCCTGTGGTAACATGCATGAGACACCTAAGTAAAAAGCAAATCTTCCTGAGTATTTAATTGTCAAGACTGAGGGAGTGATACATCTACAAGATGATTTGCCTTGAGCTTGTATGAAGACTTGGTCCTACAATAAAAGTGAGTCTTCACAATAGTTTAAAAGTAGCTTGGAAAAAGTTCCTTTTTTTAATTATACACTAAGCACTCACAACAAAAGAGGCATTTACAAAAAAGCTGTTATTTGTCAAAATAAACCCTTTGACTGTGAAATGTAAGTCGATTGCTGTGTAACATAACAAAAGAAAAGTGTGTATAATGATGTGAGAGTTGATGGTGAATTGCCTGTGTTGAAAAAAAAAAGCTAAAGGAAAAATGTGTTGCTATCACAGAAAGCGAATAAACTTTAAGTTCTGATTTAGCAACATGGAGGTACAAAAGAAAGTTGTGTTGGCCAACCAAGTCTGGCCATAAACAATGCAGCAGAATGAGAATGATTGGCATGAGAATGGCTTTGATGGCCAGGATGAAATGAATGTATGGAAGTCTAGGTATATAAAACAAAACCTTTACTAAAAGGTGATAACTCTGACATTAAAAGTTACAAAAAAAAAAAAAAACTGGAAGAACAGATATTGGTTCTCTTTGAGTGTGTGGTTAGAAAAAATAATATCTGTAGAAAAAGCAGTGGAGATCAGTTAAAGATATCTGTTTAAGGAAGAATGTGTTAACCAAGAAAAGGGAAAAATAAATTAAACCCTTTACATCGTATAGCTCTGCAAGAAGAAGTTCGGGAAATAAATGAAAAAATATGATGCAAAGACAGCCAGGGAGTGCTGCCTCACAGCTGAGATGATTAATGTCAATAATCTAACAGATAACTTATGAAAATAAAAACAATATAAGAGAAAACTTTACAAGGTTGCCAGTTGACTGATCAGCAAATGATGTGGCAAAATATAATAAAATAAATAGATGACTTGCCAAACAATGTCAAGGAAACTGGTCCATTAATAAGTGCAATATATATATATATATATATATATATATATATATATATATATATATATATATATATATATATATATATATATATGCTTATGTAGTAGGAAAAACCCTAAAAGTATATCTTTTTAATCTTTTGAAAAACTGAAATGAAAAGAAATACTCTTATGTAACAGGTCTGAAGGATATTATGGATAAAGAATAAATATTGCTTGACAATCAATTTGGAAACAACCAAACATAATTCTTATAGTAAATAAACACCTTAACGATAACTCTGGGGAAAAGATGCATGATGAACCATAGTGTAAAGGCATGCATAAATGTGCCTCAGTCAAATTCCTTGACATCCAACTTAGCAAGTTATAAGAAAACTGTATCATGCTATTTATGGGCATCAAGAAACCCAATCAAAGTTATCTCCACTATGCCTGTGCCAAAAGTAAACAACTTCTGGTATACAGATTTTTATAGGCTTGCATCATTTAAACATTGTTTCAAAATGTGAGGTGTTCCCACTACCTCAGCTCATATCTTGGATCTTCTAAGTGGGCATACATTTTTTTTTTATTTAAAAGTTTACAGAAAGGATATTGGTAAACAATGTCAGCTAAACATTGTAAAGAGTTTGTCACTTTAAAATTGTGGTTAAGATTTACATTTCTCATTACTCACACTTTAATAAGTGCTATATTCATTTTAAGCCACATATAATCAATAATTCTCTGTACTGCACACGATAAACATTAATTTCTCATAGGTACACAATGGTTTTGTATGCCTCTAAATTTAAGTGCAGTATGAATGAGAGAACATTCTCGTGATTCAATCGTGGACAATTAAGCTTCTATAAGAAAAGCTGATTAAAAATGGATATTCAGAATTATGAGTAAATCATGTGATACATGGTATCCAGTACAAATTATAGTCAAAACTATTCTGCGTGTGCCTGTTCCACCTATCAAACAGCTACTATATACCTCTATTGCTGTGAGCAAGTTACTACAGTTCAGTAAATCCTGAATTATTATAATAGTTACATCTTTAACTGGTGTGCTAAAACATTAAAACACAGACTATTAAATGGTAAGGGTATTGCAAATGTGCCTCTGAAGCTACTAAATCCAAAGCTTATGAAGAAGTATGCATGGATTTACCAGATTTTTCCCGAGCCTTAATTTTGAGTGTGGATGCTTGTAATGTGAATAAACCAGTCTCATGTCAGAATATATAAGCTTATGAACATTCTGTAATGTATTTCCTTAGGCCATTATCAAAGTAACAATGCTAATCTATTGTACTGAAAAAAACATATGGCATAAAGATGAGCTACAGATTAATGTAGCTATTTTTTAAGGTACAGCATTTATTATTTGTATGTATCATAATTTCAGGGCAAGACACACAAAGAGGCAGGTGCAGTGGCAACACTAACCAAGAAAAAATGAATCTGTTCCCTGCATGGGTGGCTGCTTTTTTGGTATAAAAACAAGGACCTATTGGTATAATGAGAAGCAAACTAAATACATATTCATACGCTCTCTTTTGACAAGGATATGGAAAGATTGAGACAGATCATCTCCAGGTATCAGTGAATTTTTGCTAAGGATCAGGGTATTGTGCTGCTTCCTCAGCATAAAAATGAAGGCCTATTGGTATGTTGAGAAACAAACTAAAGACAATTTTATAGCCTCTCTTTTAGCAAGGACATGGAAAAGTAAAACAGATCACATCCATTTATTAGTGAATTTTACTAAGAAGCAAAGTACTAGTGTCTTGTTATATTTGGATCCCCAAGTTTTACTTATAGGTTCATAGGTTCATACTAGGCTATCTGCCCTAGGGCATTTATAAGCCCAGCCAGAATGTGTTTGGCTTTCGCCACCCATTTTAAATTTATTTTTTTTATGTCCTTTTCTTTCGTTAGTATGTGCCTCCTCTGTCACACACACACAGAGTGAGTACTACCTGGGGTAATCCTTCTCCCCATCCACCATCAAGATTCCCTTCTCAGAGAAGAGAGTCAATGAGGGACTTGCCTAACCCGACTGGGATTTTATTCCAGAGTGAAGGGAAGCTCTGGGTTATCCAGCATGTCCTCCAGCATGTTCTATTTAGGTCAGTGCTGAGGTTCAAGTCGGCGACCGACGTCGGCTGGATGGAGGATTTGATTTGGGGCATTGATTGTCTTTGGAACAGGGGTTGATATTGGCTTTATATGTCGGGCACAGATCGCCTCTGAAACAGTATGAGCCAGAGTAGATTGAGTGAGTTTCGCATTGGGCAGGGCATTTGGCCGGTGAGCCCTTTGATCCTGTTTGAGCCCTTTGGCTTTTTGGGTCTGGTCTCGTACATCTGCTGGTACAATGGTAGAAGGTTCATTGTAATTGTACATGATTATGGAGGGGGATGAGATGAGGATGATCTGATCTCCCCTGATCTAGATGTGATCTCCCTTCATGAAATCCCTTGATATATAAAATGTTTTATATAAAATGTTTTTCTTTGGCTAATGTTTTGTGCTTGGCAGTCAAACGTGGTATTCAAATCTATTGGTCCTTTCTACTTACCATTCTGTAATTTACTTATTTACCACCTATGTGGTAATTTGTTTACTTTGCCTTTTTTGGCATTTATGACTTTTTTCTTTTGAGCAAGGCTTTGGCTCATGGTTGCTCCAGTTGTTGGTCCTGGCTCTGTGTGGCGTTTTTTGGAGGATGCTTTGGAGGGCTCTGTGGAATCTGCAGTGCTCAGTGCAGTCATCTGCATGGTTCCTATCAGCCACAGTCCTCTGTGTTGGCCTGTACCTCTGATATATATATACCAAGAGAGAGAGGTCCCAGAGCCTTGTGGGTGTGACAACTTGACTAGTTTTTGGACTCCTCCAGCAATTCTTATTCTAACCATGTGGGTTTGCTGTGATATATGGGTTTGCAATCCATCTATTGACATAGGGGATTATTATTTAACTTAAGAGCTTATCTATAATGCCCTGTGGGGTATTAGTCAGCTTGGGTCAGCAAGGTCCAGGTTTACTGTGGACCAGCCAACTCGTCAATCGCCTTGGTCAATTATCAAAACCAGGTCAACAAAGGTTTAAAAGCAACCAGGTTTAAAAGGAAAAAAAACCACCTGGGTCCAAAGTAGTCCCCAGCGAATGTCCTATCTATGCCCCAGGGTCCATGATGATCCTTTCCATAGCTTTGCTACTAATTTAGAGCTTTATGAAGGCCTGGGGCTTATAAGAGGGACCCACCACTAACCAGGAGGGACCAGGCACTGTGTATGTAGTAAGGCTGAGATTGCACCACCTTTTAAGGCTCTTTGGGCACAACAGTAGTTTTATGTTTGGGTTTGGGCAGTTCTGAGTTGTTGTTGCTGTTGAGGCTTCTTGGACACCCGTCTGGGAGCCTGGTGGTTTTGTTTTTGTTGTGGGGTTAAGCTATAACTCAAATACTAAGACATAAACCAAGAACATTTTCCAAGAAAAAAAGTAAGACCATCACTGGAATTTGTAAATATGTCCAGTTGTACACAAAGTAAATACATGAATTTAACTTGTAGTTATGAATAACTACAGGAGGGATATACTCCAGTCAGTTTTATACAGAATGTCACACTACTCATTTTTACAGATTGCTGTATAACAGGTTGTAGTTACTTTTGTGATGGTAAAATTATGCTGAAGTTCTACAACAGAATCTATGTATATTTGCATAGTACAAAAAAAAAAACAGAATGTTAACAATGCATTGTACAAACACACTCCTTTGTTTATTTATTTATTTAACATTTGTTGCCAGGATAATCTGGCTAGACAACTGGTGCCCCGTTTCAGCAAAGTCCTAGGGAGAAAAGCTCCAGACATTATAGAAAGTGAAGTAACGGCAATAATTAGTTACAGTATAAAAATGAAAAAAATATACAGTAACATAATAGGAAATATATACAGTAGATGAAATTTATACAGAAGACAGTGTAGTTAGAATATATTATTACAAAGCATTTGCCAGGTTGTAACAATATATACAATATGTGCAGTAATCAGTGGTCGATAGACAAGTTGGTGAAAGCCAGAGCATAACGGAGTAACAGTAGGAACTGCTATAAGGTAAAGTCTAGGAGTTGGTGTGAATTCAGAGGGTGGGTTGCAGTTACAAAATTGGTTACTGTAGAGGTAAGCTTTAAGGAGGTTTTTGAATGCAGGAGTTTGGTTTTGCATTCTGAGGTCAGGGGGCAGGGTGTTCCATATTTTGTGACTTTGTTCTGGAAGAGATAATCATCTGAGCTATTTTTGCAAGGAGTAGTAGTGATCAGAGCTTTATTGCTGGATCATAGGGATCTGTTTGAGGTGTAGAGACCAGCCAGGGCAGGGATTTTCTCAGGATAGTATAATATTTGGTGGGCAAGGTTAAGTTGGTGAAAGTGTAGTAGATTAGGAGTTTAAGCCAGTGTAATATTTGCAGGTATTGGCAGTGGTGGGAGCAGGATTTGGCATTAGTTGTGAACCTTGCAATTTTGTTATAACAGGTAGAAAGTTTGTTTAGGTAGGTTTTATTTAGGTTTGTAAGTACTGGGGATGTGTAAAGTTGTGTGGACAGGAAGTGTGCTCTGGCAATATCTGTTTGTGCCTTGGAGGTAAGGAACTTCTTGCAGCGATAAAGGGTGCCTAGTATTTTGTGTACTTTGGAGATGGTTATAGAGATGTGTTTATTGCATTTTAGTTGAGGGTCAATAGTACGTCCTAGAAGTTTAGCCTCTGATACTGGGGAGATTAATGCCTTATTGGTGGAGTGTATGGAGAAGGTGGGGATGCTGGACTTTGGTTGGTGAAATAACATAATTTGGGTTTTCTTGGAGTTTAATATTAGTTGTGCCTTATTTAACCAGTTTTCTATCTATGTAAATGATTCTTGGGCTTTTTGCTGGAGGAGCTGGATATTTGGGGCTCAGCAGATCAGGGTTGTGTCATCAGCATATTGGACTATGTCTGCTTTTGTTGTTGTTAAGTGAAGTTGATTTGTAAACATGTTGTAGAGAAGGGGGCCTAAAATAGAACTTTGTGGGACACCAAGTGTGACCAGAAGTGGGGGGATAAGGAGTCGAGCCATTTGACAGGCAAGGTGTTTCTTTTAAAAAAGTTTAACATGCTAGAAGTTACAGCAAAAGACTGTAGGAGTGTCAATCAAAAACACTCTTAAAGCACAAATAATTTATTTGGCAAACATTACAATACCGTGGAAAAAACTGGGTTAAATGAATGTATTACTGGTAAGACTGCACTGAGAACTAGATCATTAAGGCACTAATTAATTGATGACATAATTTAAGAAATCTATATATGCAGACAAGCGCAGACAAGCTATTGAATATATTTATGCATTTCTTTACATTATACCTCTCAACCTCTTAGAGCAAGATATCTGGACAAAACCATAAACAAAAGTGGGACAAAGGCCCAAAAACAGGGACAATTTTTAAATATTGTTCTTACAAACTCAGAAAATTGATAGAATAACAGGTTTTGCATTAACATGAATTTTCTGAAGAGTATGAAGTATGAAAGTCAAATGTCTGTCATTATCTTGTAACTTCAATTTTTAATGATTTGCCACAAATTTGCCAGAAAAACCACAATTTTATGAAAAATAGACCACAAATATGAGGTAAACATCTGAACATTCTGTGAAAATCTGTACAGTTGAGAGGTATGCTTTACATTTGTTAATGAGGTTAGAGCACTGATTCAAGAGGACCTATTTCAGACTTAGTCAGGTCCAGGTCAAGAATATAAGATACTCAAATGCAAAAGAAACAATCAACAATTCTCTTACAGCAAATGAAGATAAAGTAGAATAGTTTGCATCCAAAAAAAGAATGCAAGGAGATATAAACATAGCAAATACAGTCCAACATAATGAATACATTAACAGGCAAATATGCATTATACTATAGGACAGCTGTTGTAATCATGACAGCTAAAATGAAATAGAAAGTATTAATTATGATAGCTGTAGCAGCATTGCAAGCGTGAAGTTAAAAGAGCAAATACTTAAGTTGTATAATATTAGGGAAGCATTGGCAATGTCTTTTTTAAAGAGATGGTCTTTGAAGGCATTCCTGAACTGGGAAAGACAGGTAAAATCTCGTATGCTTGACAGTATCCTATTCCAAAGGTTGGGGACTAATAAAGGGAAGCCATGTTTGCTGCACATTCTAGATGGAAAGTGGTGTGAAAAAAGGATAATGGTTTGGTCGACATCTTACATTATAAACTTTTCTCAAATTGTGAATCTTCCTGCAAAAACAATGAAGAGGTTTTGGTTAACATTTTTACATAGGAGGATATTATGTAGGAGGTATGTTTATTGTTGGGCAATAAGCCAACAATCTGTTGTAGATACAGAGCAGTGGTGCTCAGTTCTTAGTGCAAGGGAGCTGAAACAACACATCTTGTTGGCTGTTGTTTGAAAAGAAGTGACGTTTTACTTTAGGAAAAGTCAGTTATGAGGAGGATATATTCAAGATGAGACAATAGCATGCCTTTCCCTATAACTTATCTTCCTGATGGAGATAAGAAGTGTGAGAATTTTCATGTCCAGAAAAAGAGTTTGTTATATTTTTACTTTGCTATTGTACCAGACACCTAGATATTTGAATGAGTAGGTAGTTTAAAGTAATTTATCATTGAAGTGAAGAATGGTGAAACTGAATGATGAAGATTTAAGCTTTTGTGGATATCCAAACTTCTTAACCAGTTTAGAGTACTGGTCCAACAGAATCCATTTCAGGTTTAGCCAGGGCTAGAATATAACATATTCAAATGCAAAATGAACTGTTAGCACATTAACGTACAACAAATGCAAAATAGAACAGTTCACATACAAAAAGAAAGAATGCAAGGAGATATAAACATAGTAAATGCAGTGCTATAGCATAAATTAATAGAAGAAAGTCCGGGTGATCGGACTTTTTTTCCACTGGTATATGCTCAATTTGCAATGTACAAATTACAATGTTGGTTGAGCTGACAAATCAGTGTGCTTGTTTTTGAATGTTAATGGCCAGTCATTGTATAATAATGGATAATACATGTCAGCTCACTTTGTCCTCACAGCTGTTAATGTGGTTAGTACACCTAGTGTGGGCAATACATGATGCACACTTAGAACCAAAAACATTCCTTAGAGGCCAAAAATACTACAGGCAAAGTTCTATGCACTTCCACTGTATGTGTGCTAAGATGCATATTGCAGGTTTCACATACAGCATGAGGCTATTTGATACCACAGGCAACCAATCCCTGAGGCCTGCATAGCCCGTGCAGGTATTACACAGTGTTTACTGAAGAACCACAAACAGCAACAATATTCTGTATAGTAACTAACTCTAACACCATAAGTATTTGAAATATATATTTGCAAACAAATACCCAGAAAACCCACCACTAACAACCAGAACTATGTATATTTCAAACTTTAAGATTGTTCCTTTTGTATACAATTTGCTTTAGCCAGAGTGAAACAGAAGTTCTTTTGAAGCAAACATATACTGGTGAGACAGTAGACAGCTTATTGCGCCGATCTAACCATAAGGCTCTTTAGATGAAGTACCAATTTGTACAATTCCATACAATGGAGACTTTCTGGATTCTTCCAGTATGATGCAATGTATGACTGAACCACAACTGACAGCTGTTGCATCCAACGTTTAAAAGATAATTTCTGTAGTACAGAATGTCTAGCTGCAAAAAATTGAATGTATCCCTAGATTTAATTTACCTATTGTTGACCAAGAAAACCTAGCAGAGAAATTGTTCTTTTTCAGGGGGACTACAGGAGCACTGTCTGATTAAATGACACACAGTAGTCAAATGAAGGTGGAAGGAATCAAACCCTGTGTAGAGAAAGCACCACATTAACAGTTCAGAGTGTTAGTTCTCCATGCTAACCGCCAAAAACTTTCATATAGATCCAAAATGTATGCATCATTTCTACATTAGCACTGTTGCTCCTTGTGTGTGTGTGTGTGTGTGTGTGTGTGTGTGTGTGTGTGTGTGTGTGTGTGTGTGTGTGTGTGTGTGTGTGTGTGTGTGGGTGTGTGTGTGTGTGTGTGTGTGTGTGTGATTTACTAAACTCTTTTTGCATACTATGAGCAAGGAACCAATGTCCATTATGCCAAAACAACAAACTTTTCTCATACATCTTAACATAAGCTTTGGGTTTCCTCAGCATTTTCACAAAATATAAGAACAATTCTTTGAGTGGTTTGTGGCTGACTGAGAAACTAAAGACGAGGTTTCCATCAACTTGTTCCAAGTTGCAGTGACAGCAGGGTGTAGTAGCAACCTATATAAGACTTTAGTTTTTATTTGATGACAATGAGCTGTTTTGTTAGGCATTCAGCTACAATTGGTGTCCATAGAGGAAAAAAAATGAAGGTTTGGAGTTCCTATAAGTTAGAACACATAAAGACATACCTCAGCCTCAAGTATTGCCATGTAAACAAGTTTGGTAAAATTCATATACCACAGAAATGTTGATGATGCAAAAACTTTCTCACCCTCTACCAAGTCCATGGCTTATACTCCAACTATAAATTCCTTTGGCTATGTATGAGACCTCATGAAGACAGAAGACTCATCAACTAGAAATTCAGGATAGCCCCAGACTGAAACTGCTATATCCCATACCAGTGTATGTGTGTGTGTGTGTGTGTGTGTGTGTGTGTGTGTGTGTGTGTGTGTGTGGGGGGGCACTTTATTTAGTTCCTGCTATGCCTTGAAGGTTGCCTTTTATCAGGTAACAATTGTTTGCAGTGAGAGGAATATGCCTGAGATATATACCTACACCGGAGCTACAAACATATTTATGGATGAATTCTTTCCTAATAGGGAGAGATACAGCTTCCTCCAAGAATGGGTCCAAACTATATTTTCTCTCATAATGTCTTTAGAGGCAAGTCCATCATGGCCTTGATGTTTAGGTTGAGAAAATAACCCTACATACTTGGGTGGTTCTTTTGCCTGTTTTAATGGGAACTGAGCTTTTCCCTGCTTTAAAGCTTATACTAATAGGTTTGGCAAACATTTCTGTCTTTTGCACAATGAGCCTTAAGCTTGGTCATTCAGCAAAGTCCTATAATAATTTAAACAATGGAAGTATATCGGTCATATGCCTTTGCAAAAATTGCCATACAGTCATCAGCAAAGAAGAGAGATTTGTCTGAATATTTTGCATTTCCTACTCCCTTGATGTTGTCTCCTCTATTTAACGCTTTATTTAAGGGCTCTATTACAAGTAAGAAGCGTTTGGTGATAGAGGGCATCCCCTGTCTTGTTCCTTTAAATAGCTTAAAGGTGGTGGAGATAGTTCACTAATAACAAAGGTTTGGTTTGGGCATATAATGCTTGAATACCTTGCATAAGGAGAGACAGAATCTCATAGTTTTCAAGACTAGCAACAGGTAGTTTCAGTTAATACTATTGACTGTCTTTTTGAAACCCATTAGGATTGTTATAGCAAGGGCTATTGTTCCTGTCAGTTCATGCAAGTATATTACTATTGTGCTTATGTGGTCCACACAAGAATGGTCCTTCACAAAACGTGCTTGTAGGAGAATGATTAATTAAGCCACAGGTCCCTTTAGGAGGTTAGCTAATATTTTTTGCATAAATGTCGATGTAGAGGTTTAATAACGATATTGGCTTATAGTTCTGAACTATGTTGGGATCTTAGTTAAGTATATAATGCCAAACACTGTTGAAGAATAATGTATCATCCCATCCCTATTGAAAAAAAAAGTCATATAGTATAGCCTTAATGGAGTTATCAGGTTCTGTTCTTATATTACTCTTACAGGCCAGTGCCTTCCGCAGCATATTCCTCTGAACCCAAAATCTAGGGGAAGCTCCTTACATATGCAGTTGTGCTCTATTGTGCATAGCATGGCTTGGATGGGAATAGGGGTAAGGATTACCATATTACTGAGCCTGCTTTTTCACATACTTGATTTACCTCCTTGTTATGGCTTGCACAATAATACATACCTACAAGTTGTGATTATGCCCAGGTACACAAGCATTTCAGTTCTAATTTTAAAATATCCCACCTAGGGTAGATAAAAAAACTTTCTACTCTATTAAGTCTAATGAATGATTCCAGAATTTTTGCATTCACATTTATCTTCTTAATTCCTGACCTGTAAGGAAAAGAGGGTCCATCCTCTTTGCATTTCTTAGGGGTGAATGTCACAGACTTTGTGATCTGTGATGGGACTGATATAATTTCAGTATTTTGACATCTTTTACTAATCTATCCAACATCAACCAAGTTAGATTACTTTTTTTAAAGAAATCAGAATGCAAACACTGTGAGTTTCAATTCTCAAAACCATAAAGTTTGAAACTTTTTCAGAAAAAAATAAAATTTAAAAAATAATAATAATGATGAAGAATATAAAAAAATCTACTTTATGTTAGGGAGGTTGCAACCCAGCATTTTAGTACTACAAGCCTCCCCTGTTCGCAAGCACCCCATCCATCCCAGCGCATAAAGGTTTATAATATGTTTTGGATAATGTGCATTTTATTTTTTATTTACTTTTTATTATCAGGGTAGTACACTGATCACAACTGACCATTTTTAGGTACTGCTTGGGTGAAATAATTCAAAAATCAGAAGAGAGAAGAGAGACAGTAAGCTGTCCATATCAAAAACAGGACAGAAAATAAAAATATAAAACAAAAACTGTACAGTAATAATTAATAGATGTAGCACAATTAAATGACTGTATTTAGCAAAGGCCCTTGAAAAGTAGGGACATCTGGCCAAAAATCTGGGCATCTATTTACCATAAAAGTTAAATACCAGACAGTGCATAACTCTTCCAGATTTCAGCAAGAATGTGGGATACTGCCCAGAAACAGATTGAAAAAACAGAGTGACAAAAAAGTTGGAAAAATATAAGTAAGTAATCAAAAAGAAAGTGTAGAATCTGTAGGCTTTAATGAACTGCACTGCAAACCTTTACCATACAAGATCATTTATTTTTGCTTTAGGAAAGGGGAGATGTTCATAGGTAAGTACAAAGCTAAGTGTCTTTTTAGGCTATTTTAAGCCTAGCCAGTCTCTCTTTTTGTGCTGAAAATAACCTATCATATTTGATTATAGATTGGCCTTCCCCATCCAAAGATCGACAATTACATATTACCTGTAACGAGAATAGATGAGGTCATACTATAAATAATTTGAAGGGAGTCATGCATGGGATAAAGCATTTAGGAGCTGCCTCTATCCATTAGTAGTACAGTTATCAGTCCTGGGGTAAATTTTCTGTTTCCCATCCATAGTTCTAAGTTGTGCTTGAATATGGACAGGGATGAACTTTGTTTTATGTGAATGGGGAGTCTGTTCTAGAGCAGTGGTATCCTCTGTGAGATATAGCTGTCCCTACAAACCATTCATGCTGAGGTTTCAGATGAGGTTTAGATTCCTAGATTGAGTATTTCTGATGCCATTTGATTTCCTTATATGCAGTAAATCCATCAATGATGGGTTGGAGGATGCCTTATATTCCAGGCACAGGTCACCTCTTAGCATTCTATAGGATATGAAATATAGTGACAGCGCTTTGAGCCGGTTCATGTAGGACATGCTATTTAGGCCTTGTATCACTTTAATAAGGTATCTCTGTGGGTGTTCAAGTTGCTTGCATGTGTCTGAACAGGTACAGGGTATTAAATTCAATGATTGTCCTAGTAAGGGCTGAGTAAAGGGGGACTATGACATTGCTAGATCTGAACAAAATCCCTTTGTTTATAAGCTGTGCAATATAGAAGGACTTTCTTACAACAATGGACACATGTTGGTAAAAAGTTAGGTCACTGTCCATGTAAGTTCCCAAATCCTGAACAAATAGGTCAACTCTAAGGGGTGTATTGTCAATGTGGCAGTTCCCTGTGGTAGATGACTTCCAAAGGATACAATAATGCATTTTTGGCATTTAGTTTCGGTCCATGATTTTGGCACCAGTTATTTATCTGGGACAAACCTTCCTGCAGAATGGCAAAGTAATTTGGGGATTTAGTTACTGCTTCTAGCTTGCAATCATCTGTGAACTAAGTCAGCCATAGCCCTTTGGTATTGACTTTTTTTTTCATTAAAGTAGACGCCAAACATGAGAGGTGCCAGTACAGAATCCTGGGTGACACAACTGGTAACTGGTCTTTTTGTGGAGGTAACATCCCCTATTTTGATTATCTGCATGCTGCTATCTATGAGCCAGTTGGCAGTCCAGTGGGTGGCATAGGGATTTATTCCTATTAATTTAGCTTTTCTACTAAACCTGAGCAAGGAATTGTGTCAAAAGTTTTGGCTGGTGTGTGGTATGTGGTGTATACTATTTTAACTTTATACATTGCTTTGGTAACCTTTTAAAAAAATCCAAGAGGTTGCATAAGCATGACCTTCCCTTCATTAATCCAAACTGAGACAGGTCTATTGGAGTTTCTCTATATTCTGATTGATCAGTTCCATGATAACAATGTCTATGGCTTTGCATATGAGGCTGGTCAGACCTACAGTATGGGTCTGTAATTGTCTGGATCTATGGAAGGACCTCCCTTATGTCAGGGAATGGCTGTAGCTGTTATTCATTCACTTGGTAAAAAACCTGTATAGAGGACGAGACTGAACAGTGTTGTTAGCGGTGTGGCTAAATCGTGCTTCATGCTATTTAAGATGCATCCATGGATATTGTCAGGACCCATTAATACATTATTTTTAGCTTGGTCTTGTATGATAGCTGGAGGTGAGCCAGCTTTGGGTAGATCTTGAGAGACAGACAGAGGAGAGAGATGGGTAAAGTTACAGCAAAATTATTAGCCAGTAGGTTCACTATATCTTCAACCTCAGTGCAGGTAACATTGTTCACAAACAGCTCAGAGCATTGCTGTGTTGTGCTTTTGAGGTTGCGATCATAACCAAAAATTCCTTGTTATTGTCTTTGGCTTGGGTTGCTATTTTAGCCTCAGACCTGGCATTGGTGGATTTTATTAAGCTCCTGAGTAGTTTGTTTATTTCAGTGACCAGGGCTCAAATATTCTGGGAAGTATTTTTCTAACTTTTAGTCAAAGGATTTTTCCTTTTATTATTAAACTTATTGAAATTATGGTTCCACAATGTGGGTTTTTTCTGGGGTTTGCCCTGCATTTGTTCCTACAGGGTACAGCTGTAGCTCTGCAGCTGTTTACATGCTGGTATAGTGTGGTGGTATATGTTTCTGTATAGTCAGCAATGTTAACTGGGTTTGGCAGGGATTTGAAGCTTGCAATGCATCACTTAGGAGAAGGTAGTTTGGTAGTATGTCTTAAAGAAATTTCTAAAGGTACCTTGGGTGGAAGGGATTTCTTGTTTCAGTTTTATAATGTAGAATGCTGCTTTACTGTCAGACCTAACTAGTGTAATATAATATACTAAGGTAAGATGTGTGTCTTCTTTCTTTAAATTATTGTTGTCACTAGTATGCTGGTTTTGTAGTAGTTTTCTGTGTATTAGACAACTTCCAAAATTACTTGTCATGATGGGAATTCAAAAAATTGTGTGAAGTGGTAAGTCAAGCCTGAAAAGGGGGCCATGCCTCTAAAAATAGGGACATAATGTGCGGAGATAAGTCAAACCTAAAAATAAGAATGTTCTTCCAAAGCAGGGACTCTAGAGAGGTCTGGACGACATTGGTTGTTTGCATAATAAGAGTAAAGGAAGCAAAAATTAAGATTCCTGCTGAAAAGTTAGAAGTATGATGTGACATCCTCACTCTGGGCCAATAATCAAGGAACCTGAATCCTCACCATTGATACTGGAGAGGAATGTTCACGAGGAATACAAATGGATACACTCTGTGTTTCCAGATGCAGACCTCTCTGCATCAAGCACAATTTTCCTTAAAAGCACACAGGGAACACAGTCAGCCCAGGGTCTGGATTTCTCTATATATGTCTCTGCCCAGGTCCTCAGTACAGCTCTCCACTCACACAGCTATGTTCAGCACCCTGTCTGTGAAACCGGTGCCTTGTGTCACTGCTCCAAGTAGCTGACACACACACTTTGAGATTTAATTTTCACACACACACAACTGGGAAAAGGCTGGCACAGATTACCTGCTCTACATACTCTACCCAGACTATAAGATAGATTCACTGCCACCAGTCAGTTATTTCTTAAAAGGGTACTTGATTATACGAAGTGAAATTAATATTACTACAAAGGCTTTCAGAAATGGCCAGAGTTATCACCAAATAAACATATACAAATACCCTCAAAGCTTAAAAAAATTCTAAAAAGAGCTAGACACAATGGAAAGTTTAAATGTATTTAATAATAGATACTAAAAGAACAAGAACATACTCAATATCTCTTTACAGTAAACACCGAATTTCAATCACAGGAAATATTAAAAGTAACCAGCTGTAAAGATTCACACACAGTTACAGAAAATCAATACTCAACTATTCCCACTATATTTTCCTGACTAATCTAAAGAGTACTAGTCCCTGGTTCTTACTAGAGCAAGGCAGGATGAAGTGGGTGAGAGGTCTTCCTCCTTTGTCAGGTTCCAAAAACAGACTGCTCAGTCTGACTCTTATTCTGTCTGTAATAATTAAATATTATATCAGAGTAAATTACAAATTGACATCACATACACTTTGCCATCTGACTTCTGGTTCCCATACTATCATCAAAACAAGATGCTGCCAGGATTTTAGCACCTACATGTCAATAATACACACACAAGAGCATTGCTCAGATATGGTGCAGCTGCTGGAAGTCATAAAACCATTTTAATACTTCTAGTCCTCCTGCAGGGTTACTAAGCCAGTCTTCTTGCAGACATTTCATCTCTGGCTGCAATCAGAACTTTAAGATACAATCTATATGGCCTAATTTAATTTCAGCTATTTTTCAAAGTTTGCTGCAGCTGGATTATGATTACCTCTTCCCTTCTAGTATCCTCTGTTAAAACATATGCATTTAATTCAGTTATAGTAATGCATGTAGATTTTTTTATTTCTAGCAGGGCACACTGTTGATGCATTTTAACACAAGCAGCTTTACAAATACATTTTTCAACACAAGCATCAGTACAAATCAGTTTGATATACAAATATATAATTCTTTACAAAATTCCAGCTAGCATATGTTACACATCCACTACCCTACTTCTCCTTACATTGCTGGCAATACCTGCTATTGTCACATATGAAAATAAAATAATGTTCATTGATACACATTTTTGTTAACTACTATTAAAATCACTCAGTATAAAGACATCAATAAGGAGGGCTAAAATGCGCTTTAAATTTAAGTACAATCTACTTATAATATTAAAGTCGACTTTTCACATTGCTGTGGTATGACCTAACAGATTTGGCAGCTGTCAAATGCGTGCTTAGAGGATGAGACATTTCTTGTATTACTACAGAACGATTCATTAGAGGATTCATAAGACTAGTGTCAATGACTCTAGAACAGCCAAATGCAGTATTTCATTAGTCCTTACCAGAAAGATCTGTGAATAATATCTCTTTGTTATGAATCTGATCCAATGGTACCTATAGGTCAGAATAGGTTGTTGTATCTTTAGTTTTTTCCTGGTTAGGGGTCGCCACAGCGGAACTCCGGTCCACTAATGATTGCCAGTTGATTTTTACGTGCTGAGTTGCCAGCCCTAATGCACAACCTTCAACAAAGGTACGCCCATTCACGCATGTCTCCACGCAGAAGACGCTCTAGCTGAGAGTTGAACCGGTCAGCGTCTTACTGTGAGGTGACAATGCTACCACAGCACCACCATAGGTCAGAATAGGTACTAACAGAACATTGTATAAGATCTTTCTGGATTCAAATGCCTCATAGCTTTGCAGAAACTTAAAACTTGTTATAGCTTAGGTCTTATCCTAATCATTTTATCACCTTTTTGACTTGATGCTGGTGGTTATTATAGCAATAACCCACTTCTGGGTGTGGGTAATGCTGGATTTACCCATGGTTGGCGTGGTTTTAGCCAACCATGGGTAAATACACCATTACCCACACCCAGAAGTGGGTTATTGCTATTATACCATGACATTATTTAAGAAAAGAAACTATTACTTTTCTTAAATAATGGCATAGTATAATGCCTGTTTACTGCCCTTCCGCAGATGTCTGGCATCCGCAGCAGTTCTGATTTATTGTGCGAATGCGCAGTACATCAGAGCTGTTTGCAAAAGCAACGGAGAAAGCAAGATCTCCGTTGCTTTTTTTTTTACTGTTTTCGCTATGTTAAATGGGTTTAACATAACGAGACAGTTTTAAAGTAAGCAACGGAGATGTCCGTTGCTTATTTTAAAACTGTCTCGTTATGTTAAACCCATTTAACATAGCAATAAAAAAGCAACGGAGATCTTGCTTTCTCATTGCTTTTTTAAAATGTCTCGCTATGTTAAATGGGTTTAGCATGCGAGACAGCTAAAAAAAGCAACGGAGATCTCCGTTGCTTATTTTAAAGCTGTCTCGCTATGTTAAACCCATTTAACATAGCGAGACAGTAGAGTTATACTAATGGAAAAAAGTCCGGGTGACCGGACCTTTTTCCATTAGTATAACTCGATTTACAATGTGCACGCTGGCCAATCAGTGTGCACGTTTTGGGGGGGGGGGTCATGGTATAATACTGTATGAACAATGCACTCTCCTGTTAAATATTCTTTCATTCACAATATCTCAGTCTATTAATTCTGATCAGAATTTTATGAGTGTCCCCAACATACATGCATATTATTTCTTGCTGAGTATGCATCACCATCAGTTGTTCTCAAACGATAGTTGGATGGATTGTCTGCCTGACGGATCTCCAGGTATTACCAATTCATGAGCTCTGTTCATTGATGCTCTTTTACTTCTGAAGTACCTATTTCTCCTTCAACTACTGCTGTATGTAGCAAACTTTTCTTTCTCAAACTCTGGACATTGATCACCACTGACATATATTCCCTTCAACACAAGACTACTTATTTGTACTACCCACATTTTCTGTCTTTTGAAAAAATATAATTAAGAAGAGCATGGGATGGTATATGAATGTGTGCCATAGTGCTCTGCTGCACAAAACCAAATATGCTATTATGACAACTCTACCATCCTCTATCATCTCATCTCATCTGCTTTATCTTCCTTGCACCTCCTCCCCTCCTTCCTTTATTTGGGCTGCTCTAAATCATTATCTTGCCTTCCTATGTCCTATATCTTGAACTAGTCTTTATAATAACAAATATTCTTATGTAAAACTTTACAGTCTATACATAGTAGTGATATCGCACTGCATATACCTCCCTGTATTTAAAAAATATTTTCATTTACAACCCATGTAACTTATTTTTAATAGAAACGGTTTGTCAATAATGTAACTGACATCAAAGTTCTCTGAATAATGGAACTGCCTGCTCATGAATGAAATTGACTGTAAATGATGAAATAATGCAAATGATGTCCATGATGGCTATGTAATGGGGCCTTTCACCCTGGACCATCGCTGAAAAAAAGAGCACAACTCAGTTGGATATGTGTGATAAACAAATGCCAATAAATAAATAGAAAATAGCAATGACAGATTTGTCATAAAGGTGCACAAAGGATGGAATAAAAGCATTCATTATGGTGATAGTGCGATACAAAACAAAGACTTTCAAGGTTCATAGGTTCATAGGTTCATACTAGGCTATCTGCCCAAGGGCATTTATAAGCCTAGCCCATAGTTATGTGGCTTTCGCCACCCCTTTAGTTTGAATAAAACTATGCCTATTATTTTGCTGTGCCTCTGTCAAGCAGTGACACTGAAGTAATCCCTGGGGTATATCTGCGATCTCCCATCCATTGGTCAAGATTCCTCTTGAACAAGGCCAGCGAGGTGCTCTGCCTCACATGTACCGGGATTTTGTTCCACAGCATAGGGAGTCTCTGGGTGATGAATCTGTTCCTCCAGCACATTCTATTAATAACCGTGTCAAGGTTTAAGTCTCCCGCCCTTGTGGTTCTGAGGGATCTAGATTTTTTGAGGTGAAGCATATTCATCAAATCTGGGTTTGACATGGCCTTATATGTCAGGCACAGGTCACCTCTGAGCAAGCGGTATGAGACTGAATAGAGCTGGAGTTCTTTCAGTCGGGCAGCATAAGACA
Source organism: Protopterus annectens (assembly GCF_019279795.1). Taxonomy (NCBI): domain Eukaryota; kingdom Metazoa; phylum Chordata; order Ceratodontiformes; family Protopteridae; genus Protopterus; species Protopterus annectens. The sequence goes on from NC_056745.1 coordinate 1,260,518,763, forward strand.
TATTTTTGAGACCCTTTATCCTTTTGGTGAGGAACTTTTGGGGCCTTTCCAGCTGCTGCAGGTGTCGGGTCAGATACATTCCGAATGGGGCATTGTACTCAATCATAGGTCTAATGAGTGATGAGTACAGGGGGACGATGACCTCCCTTGATCTAGATGTGAATCCCTTCATGATCAGGTGGGCAATGTAGAAGGTTTTCCTAACTACTTTAGCAACATGAGTGTCAAATGAAAGGCTACTGTCAACCTGGGTCCCCAGATCCCTGATGACTTCTTCTGTGCTCAGTGGATTGCCACCTATATGGTAGCTAGGGGTAACCTTGTTTTTCTTGGCATTTAACTTTAGGCCATGGCTCTGGCACCAGTTATCCATTTCTGTGAGGCCCTTCTGAAGGATATCTGTGTCAGATGTGTTTTCGACTATGGCGCCCAGTTTGCAGTCATCTGCAAACTTTGTCAGCCATAACCCTCCTGTGTTTGCTTGTACTTCAGAAAAGTAGATGCCGAACAAAAGTGGACCCAGGACTGAGCCCTGTGGGACACCACTTGTGACAGGCTTTGAGTCTGACATGGCTCCAGCAACTCTGACCCTGTGGGTTCTGTCACTTAGCCAGTTTGCAACCCATCTTGTGATGTATGGGTTTACATTCAAGCTGATGAGTTTTTCGATGATACCTGAGTGGGGTATTGTGTGAAGGCCTTTGCCAGGTCGAGGTAGGCTGTAGGACTGCCTTTAACTGCGGGTTTAATTCCTCATTGAGTTCATGGCACACAGCTGGGGACACCATCAATCCTCTGGTATAGATATCTCTCCTTTGGGGAGGGGGAAGTTTGCACTGAACCTGTCAGCCAGTATGTGGCAATGTGTGTAGGTTCAGTAATCGTCACATCATTTTGAACTAATTCTGAGCATATCTGGGAGTTTCCTCCTAAGTTTCTAACATAACTAAATTTGCCTTGGATGATTTTATTCTTAGTTTTACTTATAATGATCAAAGGTGTCTTTATCTTGTAGTAGCTTCCTCCTTTTGTTGTAGAGCTTGTTTTTGGCTGGGGGTCCACCAGACTCTGTAGGTGCTGGTAGAAGGCATTTGTAAGTGATTCAGCAGTTTGAGTAATGTTTGGGATGAGGACCTCCAGCGAGATTAGGTTATGATCTGATCTCACCAGTGAGGGTATACTTCGGTGTTGAACATTGTGATCCCATGTTCATGATGATGAGATCAAGTATGTTTCTCCTCTTGTGGGGATGGTGACTAGTTGTTCCATGCATTTGAGTTTATGAACTTCAGGAACCTTTGGGCTAGAGTGTTTGGGGGCTTGAGTAGTGTTCCCATATATTAGGGGGGTAGTGAAGTCACCTAGTATGATGGTGTTTGGGATACATTATCCTCTCCCCTTTTCAGAGGAAGGCCATGTGAGGGTGAGTGTTTTGAGATTTGTGTTCTAAGGATACTGCTCAAGGTCATGACAAGTATAATAATTGTTGGAAAAGGACGCAAAGAGTAGGATAATAAAGGAGATGGATGAATCATATACCTGCATTACAAAAGAGACATACACATGCATAAGAACATGTTAAAAGGTAGTGGTTTGAGACTTGGGAATGAAAAGACCAATATTAACACATGGGAATTCTGAAGATGAAGGGAAGGATATTTGGAAAGCTAGGGATCAGGAAGATATATTTATGACTTTTCAGCTCACCGTTAAGAGTAGAATTTAACAACTTGAGACAGCAAGGTGCAGGCCTTGAATGTAAGGGTGAGGTAGGATGAGTAAAAAAAAAGTTATTGGGGAAGTGGTTATTAAAGAATTTAAAACTCTTAAATAGCATAAAATGGTGGGGCAACTAGGTTGCCTATTAGAGTATACAATAGTATAAAAATGTGAGAAGTATACCATTAGAGCTGGTCTACATAGTTTTATATTAATTTATTTATCTGTATTTGATGACCAGGGAGGTAATTGAGGTAATTATGGACTATTTCATAAACAACACAGGAAAACAATAAGAGGGTATATAAACAAAACGTGGGTGGGTGCGGCATAATGGTTACGGTTTTCTCTTTATAGCACAAGGTATAGGGTTTGATTCTGAACCTCAGATTACTGTTTTTCTTTCTGGACAGTTAGCCTAATATTCATCTATTTAGAAATAACATAGTGACACAGACAAGTAAAAATTTAAATGTACAGCGGGGATAAATAGTATTAAACAAGCTACTGGCAATAAAGCAGCTTTCTGTTGTATGGCAGAGTGAGTTATACAACCAGCATGTAGACTAAGTGTGATCAAGAAACGCCATTCTGGTAAATGTAATTGTAACTGTCTCTAAAATACATCTTAATGAACATATCATTTAAAAAATATTATTCCAGAGCAGGACACCTGGCCAGAATGAATATGCATTTGGTGGGGAGGACACATCACTGCCTTTTTTATATTTGTTAAAATTTCTATTTCACCAAAAACCATCAACAGCTAAGGAAGCTTCCATTATTCCATTATACAGATTTTATACATTTTCAGCATAATCAAATCCAAAATTGTACTGTAAAAAAGTTCCTCTAAAGCAAACAAAACACAAAAGAGCACTGAAAAACACAAGAATGATTCCCACGTTCCTGGTATTCTGTTAGTAAGCTTCCATTACAGCTTTCCTCAGATACCTTTTTATGATTTTGCTACATTCTAATACTTTCCATCCATCCTTTTTTTCTCCCATTTCAACATTATTTTAACCTTATAGCAATCAGAGAGACTTGATATAAAATTAAAATAATGGAAAAAAAGGAGAGAGGAGCAGTTATATTCTATTCAGTATGCAAATTTTATGCTAAATATGTGTTCAGATTTTTGACTAGATGTACTTTTCAAAAGCCTTTGTCCCTATTTTTAGTGTCTGTAGTTTGAGAAGTACTGTTGTGAGATCTAAGATCAGGAATATATAAGTGGCAAGGAGGATGGCAGAATGCCATCTTTTACATGAGAGCTACCATCTGTGTGGAGTCTGCATGTCCTCCCTGCATTCGTGTGGGTTTCCTTCGGGTGCTCCGGTTTCCTCCCATGTTACAAAGACATGCATCTGGAGCATTTCTCCCTGGTCCTCTGCTGAAAACTGGCTTCATTCCAAGTTGGGCTTTCCCGGTAAACAAATGTTAAATAAATAAATAAAATTGTATTTATTTATGGAATTTTAGACCTTTTAACTAAAAGGTCTGATGATCCTCACACATACATGCACACACAAACAAATATCCACCCATCAACAATCAAGCCCTTCCACGCTCATTTACACGCATGGACACATTTGCACTCAGAAGCCAAGACACACACACACACACACACACACACACACACACACACACACACACACACACACACACACACACACACACACACACACACACACACACATATATGCACACACACACACACACACACACACACACACACACACACACACACACAAAATCACACACACGCACACACAAACATATGCAGACCACACACACACACACACACACACATGCAGACCCCCCACACACACACAGACATATGCAGACCACACACACACACACACACACACACACACACACACACACACACACACACACACACTCACCCAAACAGACACATACACACACAGACACGCAGACACACACACACACACACACACACACACACACACACACACACACACACACACACACACACACACACACACACACACACACACACACACACACACACACACACACACACACACACACACACACACACATAAACATATGCAGACTGCACACATTCACAAACAAACGTATGCAGACCACACACAAACACACACACACACACACACACACACACACACACACACACACACACACACACACACACACACATGCGCACACAGACGGTTCAATGCTTAAACCTCCACAGACATTTGTATGAGATAGCACATGACTAATTAGCATTAGCCACTACCCTGGACTGCCTCATTATCAAGCAGCTTTGGCTTTAAGACTGCTGTCTGTGCTGAGACCCCCAAAAGGGGAAATCCCCCCCGTGGCAGTGCAGCAGTCTCTGAATCAGAAAGGTTTTACAACATGGAAACCTGCTGCACCAAGTCTTCTGCATCCCACAAAGTCTTCCTGTATTCCATCACATCTTCCAGCTCAAAAGAATAATTTCCTTAGTTACTATCATTTATTCTCGTAACATTTTCTCAAAGTGATCTTATAGAATTTTAAAATCTGCCAACTTGCCTTTCTATTCTCTTTTCTCAATCTTTTCTAACCTTCCTTGATCGATTCTTATTGTTATTATGAAATATTTATGTACCCTACTGATTATCTCATTTTTAATAGAGTCTTCTATTCTAGATTCAATTAAACACTCTACAAGAGCTGTTTTTTCACTTAGCACTCCTCTGTCCCTATCTGTTTTCTTAATCTCTGCAGTTTGAGAAGTAGGGCTGTGAGATCTATAAGTAGCAAGGAGGATGGCAGAATACAGAAGGCAATCTCTAACCTGAAGTCCAAGCTTCTGCTTAGCCTCATCCTACTCTGTTACTTTCTCCTCCATGATTGCTATTCTCAATACTCTGGTTCCTTTGTTAATTTACTCCTATACATTCCAACTCTTTATTTCTATTTTCTTTACCCTTACTTGTAGACATCCTTATCAGTGGTGCAACATCAGTTTGGGTCTATATTAAGAAATCGAAAACCCGTTTCATCGAACACCACAACACTGACACACATAGCCCGAACCGCAAATACGTCAAACCCCCTAAACTACAAACTTTCAAGTCTCGAATTGTCATAGTCGGCCAACACCATCATGCGCTACATACAAAATACCCAAACATAATAAATAAAACACATACATACACTAACCAAACCCTACTTCTAATCCTACACTAAACCTTACATACATTACTATCTATGTACTTACCTTAACCCTAAGGTGCACAACTATTGCACACTTACCCTATAGACATATACCCAAACAAAACAAATAATCCACACACATACACTTAACAAAACCCTACTTCTAACCCTATACTAAACCTTACATACATTACCTATCTATGCACTTACCTTAACCCACACCCTAACCCTAAGGTCCGTAACTATCCCACACTTACCTTACGGAGCTATACCACAGACGGGCCAACCATGACACTTCGACATTTCATGATTCACGGTTTTGAACATTCGTCATTACCGTAGTTGAGGCTATACATGTTGGTGTTGTGGTGTTCGCTGAAATGGGTTTTCGATCTTGTAATATAGACCTCTCAGTTTTGTAGTAGGGGAAACTGAAATATAAATGTGTGTGCATGCAGGTGTGTGTGATTGAGTAATGACCTTAAACAATAGCAGTGATTTATGTGGTGTAAAGACATTGTATTTTCCATTTGGCTGTGTTTCAGATTGGTCTACTACTGCCAATACATCCTTCATGCCTTTAAATAAGAAAAGCTCCTGATTAGTGTTGAAATACTTATTTAAAAAAAAAATTCCAATTATTTCATTCCAGGGATTATGGCTTTGTTTCTGCTTAACTGTAAGGTGACACATAGTGTACAGATTAAACTGCCATACCATTTGGGGGTATCATGTGCATGAGCCATAATCCATAATGAACAATATTTTGTTGCTGAACCCAGGAAAAATACAAATAAATAGCCTTTTTTTCATTTATTTATAGAAGCAGCACACAACCAGAGCAACCCAGTTGTCATTTGCAGTAGTAATGTCTCACTCAGGCAAGCCAGCTGCTGATTTATAATTCTCCAGGTATGCTTCAGTTTGTCATCACTGTACACTCAAAATAAATCAGCGTATTAAAGGTAAAATATGATAACAAGCAACAACTAAATTTTTAACTTGAAAAAGCATTGGTGACACTGATGCATTACAAAACATTCAGTTGTACCCGAATGCCTACCTATGAGTTCAAAGATGAAGCCAGGAAAAATTATAGGGCAGTATTCATAGTCCAGCACCTCACATTTTTGTAGTTTTAATCCATGAAGAGTGGTGCCATGTGGTTACGCAAATCATGTTATTCAGGATGATTATGAAAATGTGAATCTGTTTTGTTAAACGCACCTTCCTATCACAAAGGCCTAACATGCTTAAGGCGTAAGCGATAGGGAGACAGCTAATATATAGATCGCTGCAGTAGTCAGGAAATCCTTCTACATGGCACACCTCATCACAAAAGGTTTCTCATCCAGGAAAAAAATCCCCTCTACTCATCACTCATTAGACCCAATATAGAGTACAACGCTCCTTTTGGTATATACCTTACAAGACATCTACAACAACTGGAAAGGCCACAGAAATACCTCACAAAGAGGATTACCGGCCTCAAACAGATGCCCTACACAGACCGTCTCAAAAAACTCCAGCTTTACTCTGTTGCATATCATCTACTCAGAGGCGATCTCTGCCTAACATACAAAGCTATATCAAACCCAAAGCTGTTGGACATGCTCCACGTAAAGAAATCCCAATCCCTCCGAGCTACACGCTCTAGGGACCTAAACCTTGTCATCACAATAAACAGAACATGCTGAAGGGATAGATTCCTGTCCCAGAGACTTCCCATACTCTGGAACAAACTACCTATCTATATCAAACAAAGCTCCTCATTAGCACTCTTCAAGAAAAATCTTGATGATTGGATGGGAGATAGAAAATTCACCCCGGGGATCAGTTCTGTGGCTCTGCTTGACAGGGGCATTGGAAAATAATTTTCTTGGGTGGCAAAAGCCAGGGTACCGTTTGGCTAGGCTTATATAGGCTCTAGGGCCAATAGCCTGGTACCTACCTATGAACCTATAAGGGGCATTCTACATTTGCTTATTAGTAGGATTCATAGAGATGAATCCAAGAGGAGCTAATATGCATTCTAAACATGTAAATGGCCCTGAACTGTAGGCAGCAATTTATCACAAGAATACAGAGTTGCAAGGGGAAAGGAAACAGGGAATAAATACTGCCATCATTTTAAAAGGAGGCATTGATTTTACTTAATTTTTTATTGCAATTTAGTGCTTCTGCATACATGCACAAACTATTAAAGGCATAACTGGGGAAATGTTTTATTTTGGTGTCAGTGAAGTGATTGGGCAAACTACTGAAGGGGTCACTGGAGAAACATTTCATTCTGGAGTCAGTGATGTGCTTCTGCATGCATGGGCAAACTACTGAAGGAGTCTTTGAGGGAAATGTTTTATTTTGGTAGTTGTGCATAGTTGATTAAACTAATGAAGGGATTGCTGGGGGATACGTTTCATTTTGGTACTTGTATACTTGGTGAAACTACTGAAGGAATCAGGGGGAAATGTTTCAGTTTAATGGTATTGTTTACTTGGACAGACCAAACAAAAACGTTCGCTATTGAGAACCAAATGAGGGTCCAGACCAAGACTGCTGCCAAAATGAATAGTTTAATGTTCCAAAAGCACTGGACACACAAGAACACTGGTACCCAAAATGAATAGTTTAATGTTCCAAAAGCACTGGACACACAAGAACACTGGTACCCAAAATGAATAGTTTAATGTTGCCAAAATGAATAGTTTAATGTTCTTACTGTTTACTTAATGTTTACTTGGACAGACTACTGAAGGGATTGCTTGGGGAAATGTTTCATTTTGATGCTTGTGTATACCTGGTCAAAGAACTGAAAAGACCACTGGGGAGAAATGCTTCATTTTGGTGCTTGCGCATTGTGTGTGTGTGTGTGTGTGTGTGTGTGTGTGTGTGTGTGTGTGTGTGTGTGTGTGTGTGTGTGTGTGTGTGTGTGTGTGTGTGTCTGTGTCTGTGTGTGTTGGTGGAGGGTAAGAGTTTAGCTGGTACTGCAAATTGATTTCAGCTTTGCTTATGTTATTTCCACAACTAAGGCATACATTAGTGTTCGCCATAGACTTCTGGCAATAAACAAAGTTCTCTGGGCATGCAATTTAAAGAAAATGATGCCTCTGAGAGATCCTGTGTGAAGTCAACTTTACCCGGCTGGCCTGTTTCACGTTACCTAAACAAAGATAATACACACGCTTTCTTTCAAAGAAAGCATGTATATTATCTTTGTTTAGGCAATGTCATTAAAGAAAACAAACAAAAAAATAAAAAACAGTGAATGAGCAAGACTCCCTTCATGTAGTGAAGTGAAACCTTAGTGTACTAGTGTCCACCATGCTCTGCCACTGACCCTTATTGGTAAAATTATCTTTCTCCATTTCTATGCTGTCTTAGTTCTACGAATACTTTCTGCTATTTATGAATGTAATATTCTATTTTGTTGTTAATTTTCTACATAGAAACTTCTATCCAAAATTCTAGTTTCTCTTCCCTATTTCACTGTCATCATTTTCCATTTTAATTTACAACCTCCTGGTTCGGCTATGTATATGAGCAATTTTAGAGTATCTATTCAAATCAGGTAATCCTGAATCACCCTATGCTGTGGGAAGAATCAGTTTTCCCACTTGACTGCTGCTCTCTTCTTTCCCTCAAAAAGTTCCTTTAACATTTACTCAGTTGTCATTCACAACTTCTCCCCTGGCTGATAAAAAATACCTGACATGTATAAAATCATCATTCTCTTTTGGCTTTTCCCATTAGGGGTCGTCACAGTGGATCATCTCTTTCCATTTCTTCCTATCCTCTGCATCTTGCTCTGTCACACCAACCGCCTGCATGTCCTCTCTCATCACATCCATAAACCTTATCTTAGGCCTTCCTCTATTCCTCTTACCTGGCAGCTCCATCCTTAGCATCTTTTTCCCAATATACCCATCATCCCTCCTCAGCACATGTCCAAACCAACGCAATCTCATCTCTCTTGCTTTGTCTCCAAACTGTCCAACATGAGCTGACCCTCTAATATACTGATTCCTAATCCTATCCATCCTAGTCACACCGAGTGCAAATCTTAACATCTTTAACTCTGCCACATCCAGCTCTGACTCCTGCCTTTTGTCAATGCCACTGTCTCCAACCCATATAACATAGCTGGTCTCACTACCCTCTTGTAGACCTTCCCTTTCACTCTTACTGGTACCCGTCTGTCACAAATCACTCCTGACACTCATCTCCACCCATTCCACCCTGCCTGTACTCTCTTCTTCACCTCTCTTCCACATTCACCATTACTCTGAACTGTTGATCCCAAGTACTTAAACTTGTCCACCTTTACCAACTCTACTCCCTGCATCCTCACCATTCCTCTACCCTCCCTCTCATTTACACACATATATTCTGTCTTAGCCCTGCTGACCTTCATTTCTCTGCTCTCTAGAGCATATCTCCACCTCTCCAGAGTCTCCTCAACCTGATTCCTACTCTCACTACAGATCACAATGTCATCTGCAAACATCATAGTCCACGGGGCCTCCTGTCTGATCTCATCTGTCAACCTGTCCATCACCACTGCAAATAAGAAAGGACTCAGAGCTGATCCTTGATGTAATCCCACCTCCAACTTAAACGTATCTGTCACTCCCACTGCAGTCCTCACCACTGTCACACTACCCTTGTACATATCCTGTACCACTCTTACATACTTCTCTGCCACTCCCAACTTCCTCATACAATACCACAACTCTTCTCTAGGTACCCTGTCATATGCTTTCTCCAAGTCTACAAAGACACAATGCAACTCCTTCTGACCTTCTCTGTATTTCTCCAACAACACTCTCAGAGCAAACATTGCATCTGTAGTGCTCTTTCCTGGCATGAAACCATACTGCTGATCACTAATCATCACCTCCCTTCTTAACCTTGCTTCCACTACTCTTTCCCATAACTTCAAGCTGTGACTAATCAGTTTTATCCCTCTGTAGTTACTGCAGCTCTGCACATCACCCTTATTCTTAAAGATAGGTACCAAAACACTTTTTCTCCACTCCTCAGGCATCCTCTGACTTTCCAAAATTTCATTAAACAATCTAGTTAGAAATTCCAATGCCATTTCTCCTAAGCACCTCCATGCTTCCATTGGTATATTATCTGGGCCAACAGCCTTTCCATTCTTCATCCTCTTCATAGCTGCTCTTACTTCCTCCTTGCTAATCTGTTTCACTTCTTGATTCACTATCCCCACATCATCCAACCTTCTCTCTCTCTCATTCTCTTCATTCATCAGCCTCTCAAAATACTCTTTCCATCTACTCAACACACTCTCCTCTCTTGTGAGTACCTTTCCCTCACTGTCCTTTATCACCCTTACTTGCTGCACATCTTTCCCAGCTCTGTCCCTCTGTCTAGCTAATCTGTACAGGTCCTTTTCTCCCTCTTTAGTGTCCAATCTCTCGTACAACTCTCCATATGCCTTATCCTTAGCTTTCGCCACCTCTCTCTTTGCCATGCGCCTCATCTCCTTATACTCATGTCTACTTTCTTCATCTCTTTGACAATCCCACTTCTTCTTCACCAGCCTCTTCCTCTGTATACTCTCCTGTACTTCCTCATTCCACCACCAGGTCTCCTTGTCCTCCTCCCTCTGTCCAGATGTCACACCAAGCACCTTTCTAGCAGTCACCCTTACTAGCTCTGCTGTAGTTACCCAGCTATTCAGTAACTCTCCACTGCCTCCCAGTGCCTGTCTTAACTCTTCCCTAAACTCCACTTCACAATCACCCTTTTTTAACTTCCACCATTTAATCCTTGGCACAGCTTTCGCACTCCTCCACCTCTTCTTGATCACCAACATCATTCTACATACCACCATTCTATGCTGCTTAACTACACTTTCCCCTGCCACCACTTTACAGTCTCCAATCTCCTTCAGACTGGCCCTCCTACATAGGATATAATCCACCTGTGAGCATCTTCCTTCACTCTTGTATGTCACCCTATGCTCCTCCCTCTTCTTAAAATACATATTCACCACAGCCATGTCCATCCTTTTCGCAAAATCCACAATCATCTGACCTTCTGCATTCCTCTCCTTAACACCATACCTACCCATCACTTCCTCATCCCCTCTGTTTACTTCATCAACATGCCCATTAAAGTCCGCTCCAATCACTAGTCTCTCACCCTTGGGTACACTCACCACAACTTCATCCAACTCACTCCAAAATTTCTCTTTCTCATCTATCGCACACCCAACTTGTGGAGCATATGCACTAACAACATTCATCATTACACCATCAATTTCGAGCTTCATAAATATCACTCTGTCAGACACTCTCTTCACGTCTAAAACACTCTTGGCATATTGTTCCTTTAGTATAACCCCTACCCCATTTCTCCTGCCATCCACACCATGATAAAACAATTTGAACCCATTTCCTAAACAACTGGCCTTACTTCCCTTCCTTCTGGTCTCTTGCACACACAATACGTCAACCTTCCTTCTCTCCATCATATCAGCTAGCTCTCTTCCTATACCAGTCATACTGCCAACATTCAAAGTTCCTACCCTCACTGCTACACTCCTAACCTTCCTCCTATCTTCCTGCCTTCGGGCATGCCTTCGCCCTCCTTTTCTCCTTCGGCCAACAGTAGCCCAATTTCCACCAGCACCCTGTTGGCTAACAGTACTGGTGGCGGTCGTTGTTAACCCGGGCCTCGACCGATCCGGTATGCAATTATGAAAAGTTCTCCGCATCAGTAATTTTTGGCAGAAGTTTTACGCTGGATGCCCTTCCTGATGCATCCCTCTCCATTTATCCGGGCTTGGGACTGGCACAAAGAAATGCACTGGCTTGTGCATAAAAGACTAAAAGGAATAAAAGCATTTAATTTTCTCTGTTTGTATCTTGTTACTCATATCCTTATTAACCGATTCCAGTTTGTTAACACTTGTATTACCTTCTGTTTATCCTCTACCTACACATCCTTAGCTACCATAGCAGGCACCCTTTTAATCTGTACATCTTATCTTGTCGTCTTTAAGTATCAGTATTGCTGAACTAACTCATGTCTGGATACCCAATTTACTGCAATAGGTTTTGTTTTAAATTTATTTATTTTATTTCCTGAAAAGACTGAAACTATCTCAAAATATTCAATGACACCTAAATGTCTTTTTCTGGATGCATGAAGTTAAAAATATAATTTATAAATAAAGATAGCTTTTCCTGTTTACGCAGCAGTTGCATTCTTGAATTTGTGAATCCCTCTTTTTTTTTTTTTTTGCTAATGGCTGTAGCTATAAAGCAAATAAAGGGAAAAGAGAACATTCTCGCCTGTCTCCTTTGTCTGAGAGGGACCCTCTCACCTTAATTTGTGTTGATGACCCTTCATGTGTCCTCCTTAACCCTTTTATTATATCATGCAAACTAAATGATGCCATTGGCCTTCTCATAAAATACCAGTTGACTAGCAAATGATTTTGCTGCATTAAGACTCACCAACAACAGAGACATTTTCTTACATTGCACTTCCCAGTGGATCATCATTGTTCCATTAATGTTGCAAAATGTTTGCCTGCAATCAAAAACAAAAAAAACACATTGATTTGTATCTTTCAATTTTGGAAACATCTTTGCAATTCTTTTAGCTAATATAGACATAAAAATGTTGGGCCAGATTCCAAAAGAGCTGTTCTCAGTGTAAGTGACTCACTTTGGTGTAAGGCCTATGTAGGCTTACTGCGGGGACCAGACCCCAAAGCATCCTCTCAGCCTGCTCTTAGTGTAAGTGGCCACTTAACACTGACAGCAAGTCTTTCGGATTTGGGGCCTTTATAATCATGGTTAAAATCAAAATGGGTCTATATGAAGCTGGATCTGAATTGTGTATATACCATCTTTGGAGATATAGCCACCATAGTTTTTCTCTCACTTTTAAAATATTGTTAAACAAAGCCTGCTAGATTTTTAACACTCTCTTCCCTCCTAACTTCCAAAATTTCCACAACAATAATGTGTCTTCCCAGAGTCTTCCATGTTAATTGCTTATATATAACTTTTTTTTTCATCTGTATTGGAAGTAGTCATATTTTCTTGCCACTAAGTGGACATGTGGGTCATCTATGAGATACCTTTGAAAATAAATAAAAATGGAAGACCAAAGTTCTCACCAAACACTTTTTATGTTAAACATAAAAATAATATAAATAAAAATTTAAGGCCAAAGCTTGCTCCAAAACATTGTGTTTATTGTTTGTCTTTTTCGCTTTTTGTTAGGGGTCACTACAGCGAAACTCCGGTCCGCTAATGATTGGCAGTCGGTTTTTATGGTGCTGAGTTGCCAGCCCAACGCCCAACCTTCAGCAAAGGCATGCCCATTCACGCATGTCTTTCGGAGACCACTCGACCATGGGGAGGATATGCAGACTCCACACAGAAGGCACTCCAGTCGAGAATCAAACAGGAGAACCTCTTGCTGTGAGGCAACAACACTACCGCTGTACCACCGTGGCTTAAAACATTGCATTTATATTATTTATTAATTTATATAGTTTTTATATTTAATGTGTTTGATTTCGTTTTTTGCTTATAATTAGAAAATAATTAAAAAAGGAACAGATGACCTGTGAGTTACCTGTTAATATTTTAAGATTCACCTGTTCTTTTCAGACAAATGATCGATCACTTCATATTTAGTAACTCACACCAGCATATATTTAAACAATAATGCATAGTGGGGATACAGTTTGTGCAGTATTTACCAAATAGTGCTTGAGTTAGACTTTGGAGTTAAAGTCTGAGTGTTTGAAAGCACACAGGGGTTAACAAGTTTCTCTGCCTGTGGATATGTATAAAGTAGATGAGGTTGTAATGTGTGAATCACATTTTGATGAGTTGTAATTTACCAACTGCACTTAGGTTCATAGGTTCATAGGTTCATACTAGGCTATCTGCCCTAGGGCATTTATAAGCCTAGCCAGAGTATGTTTGGCTTTCGCCACCCATTTTAAATTAATTTTGCTATGCCCTTTTCGATATATAGTATATATATATATATATATATATATATATATATATATATATATATATATATATATATATATATAGATAGATAGATAGGATAGGTAGATAAGGAATGGGCTGTGCCTCTGTCTAACAGGATGAAGTGATAGTTGGATAAACCTATGATCTTCATCCACTCATCAAGATTCCTCTTGGAAAGAGTCAACTATGACTCTGTCAACCCATCACTGGGATTTTATTATAGATTGAAGTCTACAGTTATGAATCTGTCCTCATGGCATGTCTATTTATTTCAGTGCTGAGGTTCAAGTCTCTCTCTCGGCGTGTGGCTCGGATGGATGATTTTTTTGAGTGCATGTCCCTTAATTCCGGGTTGGACATGGCCTTACGTCAGGCACAGGTCACCTCTGAGCAGGCGGTATGCCACTGAGTAGAGCCTGGAGTTTCTTTAACCGGCAGCATATGGCATCTGTTTGAGCCCTTTGATCCTCTTGGTGAGGTACTTTTGGGGTCTTTCCAGTTGCTGCAGGTGTTTGGTAAGGTACATCCCAAAGGGGCATTGTACTCAATTATGGGCCTGATGAGGGATGAGTAAAGAGCACGATGACCTCCCTAATCTAGATGTGAATCCTTCATGATTAGGTGGGCTATATAAAATGTTTTTCTAACCACTTTGGCCACGTGGTTGTCAAATGAGAGATTGCTATCAACTTGGGTCCCCAGGTCCTAATTACTTCTTCTGTACTTAATGGATTACCACCTATGTGGTAATTTGTGGGCACTTTGTTTTGCCAAAGGGGATGACTATACACTTTTGGCGTTTAGCTTGAGGCCATGGCTCTGGCACCAGTTGTCTGTTTCTATGAGGCCCTTTGGAGGATGCTTGGGTCGGCTGGAGAGTCGATTATGGCGCCCAGTTTGCAGTCATCTGCGAACTTGGTCAGCCACAGTCCTTCCGTGTTGGCCTGTACCTCCGAGAAATATATACCAAACAAGAGAGGTCCCAGGACTGAGCCTTGTGGGACGCCACTTGTAACTGGTTTGGAGTCTGACATGGCTCCAGCAATTCTAACCATGTGGGTTCTGTCCTTGAGCCAGTTTGCAACCCATCTAGTGACATAGTGGGGTATTGTATCGAAGGCTTTTGCGAGGTCCAGATAGGCTGTGTGGACCACCTTCCCTTCGTCAATGGCCTTGGTGACTGTTTCAAAGAAGTCAACCAGGTTTAAGAGGCAGGATCTGCCCTTAACAAAGCCAAACTGGGTAGGATCCAGTGTCTGTAGGTCCCCAATATCTTTATTTATGAGGTCCATGATGATCCTTTCCATAGCTTTGTAGACCAAGCTAGTCAGGCTTATGGGGCGATAGTTTCCAGGGTTGTTGAGGCACCACCTTTGTGGAGAGGGACCCCTGTTGCTGTACGCCACTCTTTGGGTACATATCATGTAGTAAGGCTGAGATTGAACAGAAGTTTTATGTTTGGGTTTAGCTCTTCTTGGAGTTCATGTAGGACGCAGCCTGGGACACCGTCTGGTCCCATTGATGCTGTGTTTTTTGCTTTGGAGAGGGCGGCTCCCACCTGAGCATCTGAGATGCTTTAGCATCACTTTAGCATAGAGAATCACTACTGGCGCTGTTTCTATTACAACACCAACGGTAATTTGTATTTTATTTGTGATTTCACTATTTTCTACCCTCCCATTTTATATATATATATATATATATATATATATATATATATATATATATATATATATATATATATATATACATATAGGTATATAGATAGGTAGATAAGGAATGGGGATATAGAGGTAAAGACCCCATATGGGATGTGCAAGGGGGCTTGCCCCCTGCATTTTTTAATCTGGATGAAGCTTTTGTCAGTTGGATTCCTCTGATTGTAGCTTCTTCCAGAGTCTGGATATGGCTACAAGATTCATAATGGAATTAGATTCATACTACACGATCTTCAACCCATCAATGCTAAATATTATTATAAATTGAACTACAGATTTTTCTTTCTTTTTTGTGTATTTTATATTTTGTTTACCATGCATTTAATGAATAAAAACCACTTTTTTAAATGGTTTGGTAAACAAATAGAAATATGTATGTGTGTGTGTGTGTGTGTGTGTGTGTGTGTGTGTGTGTGTGTGTATATACGTGGTACTGATGGCATGTTATTCTTATTACATAACAGATCTCCCTCCATTTTATTAACTCATTTTCTATTATTTTCATATAAACTCTTGTGTAATTGCATAAAATAGCTTGCATAATGCAAACATATAGTTTAAATTAAAAATATCAAAAACACTGCCACGGCAGCTGCCGAGTATAAAACACAAGAGATTTATTCTGTAAAAACTTAAAGTACTTTTCATTTGCTGACACTCAAACTTCTTCAGAAGTAAAATATGAAAGTGCAAACCATTTTTAAAAAAGCCGGTAATCAAGCTACCCAATCATTTACAATGTTACGCGTGCAAGGATCTAATTAAAGAGATACACCTTCATAAAAGTTACTAATTTCAAACGTACCAGCTTACATTGAATAATACAACTAAACTGAACATACTGTGGCAACACAAAATATTCTGTGAATATTGTGAAGAATATGTATACATGTTTAAAAATATCAAATGTATTTAAAATATATCAAAGGGAACATACCAAGCTAGTGATTGCTACATACAAATTAGACTAAAAACTCATTACAAAATTAAAATGAAGACATAAAAAACTAATGTAACACTTTTTACTTTTATGACTATTCAATAAAACATCATCTCTGCAAACTTCTAAGTTTTAAAATACTACTAATAGAACAAGTTTCATTAAGTCCTGGAAAATTGTAGGCATTAAGTGTAATTTGCCAAAATAATTCTAATTCTTCAAGTTGTAGGGGTGTAGGTCCACCCCTATTATCCTGTGGTACTTGATCTATAGACATAAACTTGAATTTATGGTCTACATTCGACCAAATATGCTTAGCTAAAGGGTTGTCCATTTTTCTTCTACCAATGGCATACTGATGTTCATACATTCTATCATGGAGCCTACGCTCCGTTTTGCCAATATAAAATGCAGGACAACACTGGCTTTTAGCTAAGTAAACTACTAAACTAGAATTACAGTTGAACTTAAATTTGAGTTTGAAATGTATACCATTAATGGCAAACCAATTCGCTACCTCAACAAACTTACAGAAATTACAATTTTCACATTTATTCATACCTCTCATTCTAGAAGTACTGTGACTTTGTTGTTCCAACAAGTTCTTCATGTTCTTGCCTCTCCTAGATGTTACTTTGGGCAAGCTACCTAGTTTATTAAATAACATTGGGTTAGTCCTAAAAAGTTCCCA
Source organism: Protopterus annectens (assembly GCF_019279795.1). NCBI lineage: Eukaryota > Metazoa > Chordata > Ceratodontiformes > Protopteridae > Protopterus > Protopterus annectens. The sequence goes on from NC_056745.1 coordinate 1,260,536,040, forward strand.
ATTTTTCTGAATAATCTTGATGCAAAGATGACTTTTCAGACTAAATGTAGTAATAAAACTTAATTAAAAATCATGAGTACACAGATCTGTTGACTCAAACACATTAGCCATTGCCATAAGGTTAAACCCACCCATCTGTTCAGCTGCTGAAACCTTAATGGCCAAAATGGGTTTGTAAAACTGATTAGATCTTTCCAAACTAACCTCCTCAATTAAAGAGTCTAGTAAGTTCTCAGGATAGCCACAGTGTAAAAACAAACTTTTTAAGAAATAACATTTCTCTACAAAGTCTTCATCCTGGCTAACTATATGTGAGGCCCTTACTTACTGACCTTTAATAACTGACCGTTTCTGAAAATGAGGGTGGTAACTAGAAAAATGAAGAAATGAGTTAGAATAGGTACTTTTCCTATGTATTTTAGATGTAAAGCAACCATGGGTTCTATTCTTGACTAACCAAATGTCTAAATAAGCTATAGCTTCTGTATCAAATATTGATGTAAATTCTAAAAACTGTGTGGATTGATTAAACAGTTCTACCATGTTCCTACTGACTTCACAGTCTCCATTTAATAAAATTAAGATATCTTCAAGGTATTGTGTGTAAAATACCAAAAAAAATCCCCAAATTTTCATTTTTAAAAACAAATTCTGATTCCCAATAAGCCATTACTAAATTTGCTATACTGGTGCCACACGGGGAGCCCATAGCGACCCCTACTTTTTACAAGTAAAAATCATTTTCAAACATAAAAAAATTGTTGGAAAGTATAAGGTCAAGTAGTTCTGTCACCAAGGAAGTTTCAGCTACTGAAGCTCCATGTTTGTTTAACATGAAACCTACCCACTCAATACCTAAATCATGGGGGATACAGGTATAAAGATCTTTCATATCAACAGTGAGAAAGTTATAATTTTCACTGTACTGCAAGCTGTCAATTTTCCCCAAAAAGGAACAAGAACCCTTACATATTTGGTTCTTAAAAATCAAGTGCATCTGGAGAATTGCATCAACTACCTTGGCACAAGAATATGTAGGTGAACCACGGCCATCAACTAGGGGTCTCATAGGTGGATTTAGTAGGTCTTTAGGAATTTTAGGAATACCGAAAAGGTATGGGAATATTGGATAAGATGTTGACATATAATTAAATAAATTCTGTTCAATCCTACCTTCTATATACATATCATTAATACAGTTTTTAACGAGGCAATACGTTTTATTAACCTCCGAATGTGAACTTAATTTGTATGCGCTATTAGCCAATAACATTTTCATACATTCAATGTAGTTACTATTGTCAAGTACTACTAAACCTCCTCCTTTGTCTGGTTTACACAAACGGATGTCCTGTGACTTAATATACTCTAAATATTCATGTTTGTCACTGACTGCATTATGTGAAGATTTTATTCTACAACCACTCCTAACTGCTTGTTTGATGTCCAGTTCACAAAGTTGTTCAAAAATTTGTAAAACTGGATGTAATGGTGGATTGAATGTACTAGGTGTATGAAATCTGTCCACACCTGATACATTCATAACATCTCTGAACATCAAATGGAGATTCAACTTCCTAGTAAAGGTTTTAATGTCAATAACAGTTTTAACCAAGTCCAGTTGCTGTGAAGGGACATATGTATGTCCCTTTGCTAAAAAATCCACAATGTCAGGAGAAGTAACCACTGAAGAAAAATTGTAAACTTTAAAGTCTCCCTCTTTGTTGTTAACAATAACAAGACCAATTGAGTCTAAGACAGTCCGGCGATGGGAATCTGTCAAAGTCAGTGTTAACTCTTGGGATGTACCACCTAGTCTGTGGAATGCAACTGGACTAGGATATTCTTCAACAAGACAAACTGAACTAATTAAGTCTTGAGTTTGTTGAATTAAGATTTGCCTCTGTTCGATTGGAAATTCTTCTGTTGCTTCGGCCTCGCTCCTGTGTGATTGACTTGCCGAAAATTCTGATTTTGGTTTTGGTTGTTTTGATAGTTACTATTTTGGCCTTTACTGTATTGCCCCCGAGAACAATTTTGTAGTCTCTCACTCCTCTGAACATCAGTAAAACCAGTAGAAGTAGTATAATCACCAGTACTATTAGGGGCATCCATATGGATATTATCAAGATGAACCCCAATGTTGTTAGCATTCTGGTTACACTGGTTACTGTTGATGCTACTATATGAATTTAGACTTAAATCACTATTCTGGTGTGAAATAGGGGCATGGCTTTTCTGCCAAACTTGCGCTGCAGAATGAACTGGGTATGCTGCACCTTGGTTGTACGCCTTACAGTCACGTTCTAATTTTTTAATCGTATTTGTTTTAAGTTTAAGCATATAATGATCGATACTTGATAATACTCGACTGTATTCAAATTTGTATCGTGAGAACTCAAGGTCAGCCTTGATACTGTTATCCAGTTCAGTTACTGTCTTAGATAGTCAACCCAAATGGTGTAATGTTTGACCATGAGCTCTAACAACTCAAAGCCCTGCCAGTCAAACAACACAATAAGTTCTTTATGAAAATCAGAATCATTTTCAAGTCCCGTAGGGTACTGGTGACTTCGCAAACCCTTCGGGACTACCTTCCATGCCAAGCATTCACGGAAGAATGAAATTTCCAGTTGTAATTTCTTTAACTTGATAAGATGACTATCAAAAGTTTTTAGTTTAGTAACAATGTCAGGAAAATCAATAACATTACCTCTATCAGTCGATTGTCCACCTTCATTAACAAATGAAGTCTGAGAAAGAAAAAACATCTGTAATCCATGCTGACAATGATGGACATCCGAAAGTGTTGTCAGGTATATTGTTGGAACTCACTCGCCCACAGGTTGATACAAGCACCTGTGAATTTGCTGAACCCCTTGAATTCTCCAGCAGTAGCTGGTTATTCGACAAGGACAAAACTGGACCCGACACCTCCATTATTACTCTGTTACCAGCCGTAATTCTGTCTGTTAGTACCTTGTCAGCAACAGCTTCCTGCAAACTCTGTTGTGTTGGTTCAACGTTGGTAACCAATGCTGCATTCGGAAAAGAAGTAGTCCCCAGGCTGCCACTACTCACTGGGGACCAAGGAAGCTGACTAGCAGCAAATGAAGGTGGGATTAAATCCCTAATTGCACGTTGGTTGCTGTCAAGTCGATCAAGTCTGGTGAATATAGACTCTATTTTATTAAGTAAAGACACCAACAAGTTGTTATTTGCCATTGAGTTATTTAATTCAATGCTAACGGCTTCATTGTGACAATCCGCTCCCAATAATTCCGGTGCCTCTCTTGGTGTAAAAAGACTCTGGCTAGCTGCTGAACCAGACGCCATGACAAATCTAAATTCAAAATGGCACACAAAACTGAAAATAGAAAAAACACTGCCACGGCAGCTGCCGAGTATAAAACACAAGAGATTTATTCTGCAAAAACTTAAAGCGCTTTTCGTTTGCTGACACACAAACTTCTTCAGAAGTAAAATATGAAAGTGCAAACCATTTTTAAACAAGCTGGTAATCAAGCTACCCAATCATTTACAATGTTACTCGTGCAAGAATCTAATTAAAGAGATACACCTTCATAAAAGTTACTAATTTCAAATGTACCAGCTTATATTGAATAATACAACTAAGCTGAACATACTGTGGCAACACAAAATATTCTGTGAATATTGTGAAGAATATGTATAAATGTGTAAAAATATCAAATGTATCTAAAATATATCAAAGGGAACATACCAAGCTAGTAATTGCTACATACAAATTAGACTGTGTGTGTGTGTGTGTGTGTGTGTGTGTGTGTGTGTGTGTGTGTGTGTGCATGTGCATGCTAGCTCTTTTTTTCCAACAGAGCGAACTTTCTGATACTCAGTTTTTCGCACATAGTGAAATTTCTTTCTCTTACCATCTTTTTTTTCTATCCCAACACATGGATTATTAAACAGAGATAATCTAAAGAGTTCGATTCAAGAATGGTATCTCACCTGTGACCCAGTGAAAGGACTAACATGAAACAGAATACAAAGGATTAGTCCAGATAAAATCACTTTAGCTAGCAGATCTAGAACACTCTCTGTCTCTGTCTTATACCCTTCCTATGGGAGGAATAAAGACACCTTGTTGAAGTTTTAAGTAGTTTATTCAGTTACATAGGTAGATGGATGGGTGTTACAGTTCTAATACATTGCATTCAATGGGGTCAGTTATTTAAAGGCAGTTACAGACAAAGCTGGGAGAGTCCAATGGAAGTGATTGGAGGAAATCCAGGACATGGGAAAATAAGCAGCTAATCCCAAAGCTTAGAAGTTTGTCCCTTTATTTGAATATTCCTGAAAGACCCATGAGGCTTAACCAGCTCAGTAGCCTTTGCAATCTCATTCTTAGTTAAAAGTTTGTTATATTTATTTTTAACAAGCAAAATATGACAACACATAATGAGCTATAACTATAGAGCTATATTTAAGAAAACATTTTTGCCTGAGCTTCATCAGGCCTATCTAATGGAGTGGTTTACACTTTCATCATTTGAAAATGTCTGCTTTTATGACGTTATCACCAGACATTATCAGCCTATTTTGGATCACATGTAATATGAGATCACATGTAGCATGTCTGCCTTTGTGGGGCTCATATTTCTTGAGCTAATTAAGAAAACTTTATTACAGAACTTTTTCAGTCTGACTTGTCCTTATCAATGCTTGTATTACATGTAATATGAAAGGCTGTGCCCACTTTTATGGGGTTCATATCTCCAGATATACATTATAAAGATTAATCTTATTTTGTATTGCAAAAAAGGTTTACAATGCCTGCTTATAAGAGGCTCATATACATTATTAATGTGACCAGTCCCTATTCTTCTTCCTGATTATGCCAGACATTTTTTTTTACTCAAATGATTTTTATTTTGAAAAATAACACAATAATGTAATACATTCATAACATTCAATAACTATTTACAGTATTTACATTCAGCCTGACAAAAAGGATTCAGCTAAAAACGTGTAGGTAAATAAGAAGTTAATATATATATAAACTATGATAGTTAGGAAGAGTTTGGTTCCATCTGTAGTGTATCAATCAAATTCAAACCTTTCCTCTTAGACTATTAACCAATGGCTTAGGAAAGGTTCTTAACTCTTTAGTTCTTTTCTCCATTAGTATGCATTTCTTCAGTGATGATAGGAATTCCTCCATTGTGGGTGTTACATTAGAGTTCCATCTTCTAGTTATACATTTTCTGGCTATTGCTAACATTGTCCACAACAAATACAAGTCATCTTTCTTCATATTATTACTATTAATAACATTTAATAAAATTGAAGACATTGTCAAAACAAATACATCAGTATAGATAGCTTGAAGAAATGTGTTAATCTCATTCCAATATGGTTTAATATTAGTACAGTCATAAAACATATGAGACCAGTCAGCATTGGTGGACAGATGACATCTCCAACATAACGTGCTGTTTGAAGTTTTCATTTCTGAGAGTTTCTCAGGTGTCAAAAAGGATCTGTGTAGAAATTTCCAATGAAAAATCATCCAGAATTGTGAATAAGAAGTTAGTTTAACTGAAAATAAAATGTTTGTTTTATCTTCCATTGATAATGATACTTGAAACCCTTTGGTCAGGTATTGCCAGTAAGTATCTTTAGGAGCTGTCTTATAGACAATTAAAATGTTATATAGATATGATAATTTATTCTTAACATTGATATTATTATATAGAATTCCAAAAAATCCAGTTTATAATTTTTGGTATGGTTTTGAAGGATGAGTTATGTATTATTCTACACAGATCCTTAGTGTATGCTGTGACACTCTGAAGAACCAACCAGTCATTAGGGAATAGGCCATAGGTTGACAATATAATTTGTGTGTTCAAAGCTTGTTGGTTTTCAATACATTGCAACCAACAAAATAGGTTATTATTTTCCCATAAACCAAAAATCTCTCTGTGTTTTATCAGGGAAATCCTATGCCACAGTTTTATATCTAAATTTGTGTTAATGAATTTTCTAAACACATCAAAAATATGTTTATTAGTGTTAGTTTAGTTAATTTTGTTGTACTATACTGTAAATGTAAACTTAAATAGTGCCATATCTTATCTTTGTCAGTTACCAAAGCATTCTTTGATAAACAATTTTCATTCATTAGTATAATGGAGTGTAACTGTTTCTAATTGGAAGAGTATCTAGGATTTATCCAATGTATTACTATTTTAATTATAGATGTCTTTATATAAGTTTCAATCTCTGGGAATTGTAACCCCCATGTTCCCATTTTCTGATATGATGAGAATATGCCACTCTATTTCTTTTGGGGTACCATAGGAATTTCATCAGAGTTGAAGTGATTTATTTAAGGATTTTCCTTCCTGGTGGAAGTATAAGGGCTTGTGCTATATATAATATTTTAGGTAACAAAGCCATTTTTATCAGTTGTAACCTATCATCAAATGTTATAAACAAATCATTACATTTGCTTATTAATGTCTTGATTAAGTCTATGGCTTTAGCATAGTTAAGCTGTAAGGTTTCCTCTAGATTCTTGCCTAGGACTATTCCTAAATAGAGTTGAAACTTGGTTTCCAATAATATGATTAACTGGAACCTGTATGTTCTTTTTTTATTTAATAATAAATATTTTGATTTAGATTTGTTGAAGGAGAGTCCTGAGATTTTTTGGAAATTTGTTGTTACTATATCCACTTCACCTAACGCTTCCTTAGAGTTGGGTAAGGTAAGTAAGACATCATCAGCAAACATTATTATCGTAGAAATATATTGGTCATATGCATTTATACCTCTTATCTTTGGGTTATTACATATTAAAATGGCAAGTATTTCTATGGCCAGAGCAAATAGGATAGGGGACATGGGACATCCTTGTCTAGTGCCTCTAGTGATTTGGATTGCTTTGGAAGTAAAGGGACCTAATTTGACATATGATAGATTATTTTCATAGATTTTCTTTATCATCGTTATAAAAAAGGGGGGGGGGAATCAAATAACTGTCAGCCTTTAAATAAATAACCCCAATTTAAGGAGTCAAAGGTCTTTTGAATATCTAGACCTATTATCAATGCTTCATGGTTTCCTCTATTAAGGTAATCTATCAGAGTTAATACTCTTTTAATATTATCCTGTATATGCCTGTTATGTATGAAACCAGATTGGTCTTCATTAATTATTTTAGATATGGGTATTCTCAATCAATTGACCATAAGTGACATAAATAGTTTATAATCATTATTCAACAAAGAAATTGGTCTATATGAGTTGCAATTATTAGGGTCCTTATTCTCTTTTAATATAGGAGAAACAATAGTGTAGTGGACAGAGCATGCACTTTACAAGCAGGCATTCCCTGTTCGAGTCCCACTGCAGCACATTCCATTTTAGGGTGGCCATGGTGGTGCAGCGGTTAGCATTGCCACCTCACAGCAAGAGGTTCTCCGGTTCAATCCTTGGCTGGGGTGCCTTCTGTGCAGAGTCTGCATGTCTTTGCTGTGGTCACGTGGGTTTCCTCCGGGTGCTCCAGTTTCCTCCCACAGACATGCTGTAGGTGGATTGGACACTCTAAATTGGCCCTAGGCATGATTACGTGCATGTGTGTGCCTTCTGTGGAAGGTTGGGCGCTGGGATGGCAACTCAACACTGTAAAACTCCACTGTAAATCATGAGCGGACAGGTGATCCACTATGGTGACCCCTAACTGGGAAAAGTTGAAAGAAAAAAAAAAGAGAATATCTCCAAGAAGGAGGAATAGTTGCTAATGTTTGACCTTCTAGAAAGCTTTTATGTAGGAGAGAGATTATAGAAGAAAGGAACAATCTATAAATTTTGATAATTTAAGCCATCTGTTCCAGGTGCTTTAATCCCATCTATAATTTCCTTTTGAGAAATAGGTTTTTGTAGATCTAACTTAAGTTCCTCAGGAATTCTTGTTATGTTGGGAACTATATTCTCTAACTTCTCACATTCATTTGTACTTATTTTATCTTTATAATGTTCTGCAGAATGATAATTAAAAGCCTCCAGAATGTCTGCAATGTCCAAGACTTTTTTCATTTTCCCTTCATGAAAGATACTATCAATGTTATTAATTTTTGATTGTATCTTAACTTTCATAGATAGGTTATGAAAATGCTTAGGAGAGTTAGCATAAGAATTTAATTTTAGTTTTTCCATAGCTAAATTAGTTTTATGGGATAATATTTCATTGTATTTCTTATTTGCTTCTTCTATTTTCCTCTTATTATCTGTAGCAATTAAGTTTTTATTAGATTTAAGAGATATTTGATTTTGGAGTTGCTGTAACTCTTGAGTCCCATTCTTTAATTTTATTTTTGTACCAGCTAATGGTTTTTCCATATAGATAGGCCTTAAGATAATCCTAAACCATAATTGTGTTTTCTTCAGGTTTATAATTAATCTCTCAAGAAAAGCTGAAGTTCAGAAGTTATCCAAGATTTATAGTCTTTAATGTTTGTGATATATGAAGGAATCCTTGAAGTAATAACTAACTGATTGAATTTCAAGTGTATTGTTAACAACAGAGAGTTATGATCTGAAAAGGGACAAGGTTGTATTGAAAAATTCAAGATTTTAGAATAAAGATATTGTGAAATATAAATTTTATCTGTTCTAGTTTGGGTACCATGCTTATAGTCCTTGTTTAAGAATAGTAAAGAGTTTGGTCACAAAGCATTAAAGATATCTTTTAATTTGAACATTTCTGTCCATTTTTTAACTGTTTGACTGAGGACAATAGCCTAGGATATTTCCTATTGGTAGTTTCTGCAATATCTGTGATACAATTGAAATCACCTCCTAGTATAATATTACCTTTAGCAGTAGTTGTAATAAAGTCTCTTATCTAGTCCAACCCCCATACCCGGGAACCAGTATAAATTAACCAGGGTCCAAATTCTATTATTAAACTTAAGTATAACTAAGGCCATGAGTCCATCATTATCTACATGTTTGTAAATGATTTGGGGATTTAAGAAAGTCATTTTCCATAGAAGTACTCCTCTGGTCTTATTTTTATAAGAAGATTGAGCAAGTATTGTGTATTCCTTAGGGTCCCACATAAATGTGTCATTTATTCTAAAGTGTGTCTCTTGGAGAAAAACTACTTGAGCCTTGTTTAGTTTAAAATACCTTAGTAGGTTGGCTCTCTTATATGGGTTGTTTAAGCCATTAGTATTTAAGGATATCAAAGTTAAATCCATATCAAAGTCTTTAAAGATGACAAATAATAAAGGAACTTGTATTAATAGAATCCTGTATACATAATACTCTTCCCGAATAAACAATAGAAAATCAATTGTATTTCTATTTATCTCAATCCAAATAACTTTCCCTATTGAAAGATAAAAGTAAAACAATTATGAAGGGCATTTCAAAACTAGAAAAACAGTTAAATAACAGAAAATGTGCATATTTCACTCTGATATAACTTTAATACACCCTATAGATGGAATGAGATACATTCCTAGTCTAGCAAACAAAACTAAATCTGCTAGACTACCTATCCCAACCATCAACCTTTGTTGGTTTGAGCCCATGAAAACAAAGTAAAAAATGGAGAATAGATTAGAAATTAAGAGAAAAATAGTAGTGATAAACACATAATCAGATATTAAATCCAGTTAGGTTTATACAGTAATTATTCACTAAGGAAGCAAGAGACATATTAGGATATATATATAATCTGAATTTAGTGCTTAATAGACTAAGGAAACATTAGTTTTATTAACAATTTAAATGATTACTCAAAATACCTAAGCATGTCATCTGTATTAGTTCTAAGAACTTCAAAATAGCAGAACAAATCAAAGAATCATTTAGCATTTGTATTTACTTGCCCTCTCAATAAATCTTATCTTGATAAACTCCCACTAAATAAAAACTTCACGAGAATTGGGTGTTAGCACATAGTGAGTGTGTGTCATTCCCAAAAGATGTTAACATAGATTTTTAGAAATATTCCATAAGACAAACTATTTGTCCTTAATTAACACCTAAACTTTTGGAATAGCAGATGTTTAAATAATTAACTAAAATCAATAATAATTAACTGGCATCAGTTAAAATGACAAAAATTAGTAAAAAACATTATTTATATAAAACTTACTATGGATAGCAGGTCTTAAAAGTGAACGACTCAAAGACAGAATTAGGACAGAGATAGCTGTAAGTATCTACCATAGTAATAGGGTAATACTGAAACTCATAACTTGTTTGTTGTGTTATCACAAGTCATAGATATTACTAAGCTCTTTCCCTGTCATAAAGTGCTAATATACTAAAAGACATGACTTTATAATAACTGAAAACATGACATCTGAAATATAAATAATATCTAGGATACAATAAGGAAATCAACATATTAAATGCAAAGTAATTATAGTTCAATCAAAATTATTCATACATATATTTGCTAGGATTTAATATGGTGTTTGAGTATCCTTACAGTTATTGCCATTAGTCATAAGCATTTCCTGTAAATGTATAAGCCTATACTAAACACTTGCTAACAGCATAGGAAAGTTATTTATAAAGATCTATTTATAAAAAAAAACTCTAGTATATTCACTAGAAATAGTGGCTATAATTAACTGTTTACAAGAAAAAATAACATTTCTGTATATATTTGATCACAAAATATAGTCATTATTATAAAAGGGAACCATGAATATGTTTGCAGACAGTGTAGCTCATAATTATTGTAAAAGAAGCCTACTATGCTATATTAACCAATCAGAGACTTGACATTCACAGTTAGGCTTGCATATACACATATACACATATAGAATGCATGATGTCATGAGCTAAGTAAGAAAGCTACACTTCTCAAATTTCAAACTAACATTTTCCCGCCCAGCACACTACACAGTACAGTTTCCTGACCTCACTTTAACTGTCACAAAGTCTGCTTATTTACAGCAACAAATGCAAAGTTTAACTGTCAGATACTTCCAAACAGTAAAATAACATTCAATGCCAATGAGAGAGAAAACAGTACTTAACATTAAACTCTACAGGAAACATAACTTGTAACCATTTAAAAACCTTGTGCCATAAAACATACAAGCATATAACTGTCAGAGACCCAATTTATGTCAAAAGCCAGCAAACAGCTTTTTGTTCACACAGGTACCAATATATATTCTGAAACAATCAAAAGTTATAAATATTAAAAAAAACTAGTTAATATATACTAAATCATAGATATGCCCTGTTATCCCATGTATCCAAAACAGTTTTATAAATAATCTAAGCAGTGACTACGCCTGTGTAGTAACTCAGAAGAACATTTAGCAGGGCAACGAGCTATATATTATTTAAATAAAGCATATCATCTTAAGGTCATAAAAGCAAACACAGCTTACTATTCAATTATATCACTCACTAAACCAGTAATATTATAATACTATACTAAAAACATAAACAGTTATTTAATTTATATATCAACAAAAAAGTATAGAAATGAAAAAGCAAAAATGGAAAGAAAAACAATAAGAAAAATATTGTCATGACATACCTTACTTGAAGATTTAGCAAGTATAAAACCAATTAAAGTCCAGTTGCAGTAGATGCTTTGAGAGATTTAGTGGGAACAACAATCTTTGACTCAGTTTTTTGTTTTTTCTTTTTAACATCAGTCAAAGAAGATTTATCAGTAACTCTCATCAGAGACACAGATGCTCATTCCATATCTTCAGGTAAGGAAATAATGTTACTGTTTTTAATAAAGGCAGTGGCTTCCTCTAGGGCATTAAATGATCTCATTTCATTCTGATATAGAATTTTTTATTCTGGCAGGAAAGACAAGCTGAGTTTTGTTATTCTGCTTTAACAGTTTTATTAATGGCCAAGCTTTTTTTCCTCTGTTCCAAAACCCTGGTAGAATAGTCATTATCAAACCTAATTGGGTTTTGATTAAATTTTAATGGACTTTTCCTCCAGGCAGATTTTAGGACCAACTCCTTGTCCAAATAAGATAGAAACTTTATGACTATTGATCTGGGAGGAGTAGAGGAGGATGTTGACACTGGCTTTCCTAAAGCTCTATGAGCCCTTTCAACACCAAAGGACACACTTGCCTTTAAATCTAAAATCTCTGGAATCCAGGTATTCAGGAAAAAAATGATATCTTCTCCTTCAGCTCTCTCATGGATGCCAAAAATCCTTATATTTGACCTTCTCTCCCTGTTTTCCAGGTCATCCACTTTATTGAGAAGCCAAATGTTTTGTCTGATGAGAAAATATTTCTGGCTTTCTTCTTCCTTCAGCCTTCCATCAAGATCATTCAGGGATGCTTCTAAGTATGTTATTCCAGATTGATGCTGCTGTACAAGTTCCTTGAGATAATCTGTTTGTTTCTGACAATTTTCCTTGAGATTTTGTAAATTCTCCTTAAAATCATCCATTTTTAGTGAGAGTTCTTGTAGAGCAGATGTCACAAGCTGCATTTCTTTTCTTAAAGCCATGTCAGAATGAGAAGTCTTCGAAGTGCTCATCTCCACAAATGATATATTCTCCTTTATAATTTGACAGGAAAAAAAAATTCCTAAGTTCACCAAAGTTGCTAATAATATAGTTTATATTTTCATCTATCAATTCTAAGTATTTTTGCTAAAATAAAATAAGTTATTTTCTGTTTTTTATATTAGTTTCATGGAGCTCTGAAAAACTGCTGCTGTCAGTTGGCCATCTTGACTCCACCTCCTAGTGCCAGAAATTTTTATATGTAGGGAAGATAGTCATTTAGAGCTACACTGGGTAACTCCCATTTCTTTGAACAATACATGCATACAGAGAAATAGAAACAATTCACAGTGCTCAGTTATACAGTGCTCATGGATGTGCACAAGCAGCCTAAGCAGGAGGAAAAGGAAAGTAACATTTGAGACCTCGGAACTTTTTTCATAGTCTTTCTGTGCCCAAGGAATAAAAATCCACCAGGTGATAAAAAAAAAAAAAAAAAGATTTTCAGATCTTCTTTTAGCATAGGTAAACTTCAAATGCAGCAGTGTGGGGTAGTGCCCTGGTATAACAATTTTCATTATACTGTAAATTACAGAAAGGTTGTTAAATGCAGTCTAGGTGGCTATAGTATCTATACCTGTTTGGTGTGGGTAGGTGCAGTGAGAGGTAGAATAATCTTGGTCTCAGAGCATGGTTCTATGGTGTTCCAGTATGGGGCCTTCATTATCAAGCTTCTTCCTGATCTAGCAGTTAGTGTGGGGTGTTCTGCTCAGATACTTCTTCTCTTCACGTTCCAAGTGGTAAAGTCAGTGCAAAACAGGGTTAGCTAGCACTGTGCTTGGCTAGATAAAGGGCTTGAACTTGGGAGGGATCAGGTAGAAGGGCAGGTAACCAATGCCCTTAGAGAGGGTGGTGCCATGGGGCCTGGGGTGGGGTTTAATGATGTAAGAGTCTGATGTAATGGGTATGGTTGTGAGTTGTCAATCAAATTAGAAGGCTAATATATGGCACCTTTTTTTTCACTCCTAACAACAAAAAAGGAAAATCCAAGTCCCAAAGCAGTAGTATAAAATATTTTCAAATAATAGAAAGTTGCTGTTTAAGTTTATGTATACCATGAGTTAAAAAGCATTTTCAAGCTCATGACAATTACTGTTTAGATTTGTACCCATCCTGAGATCACACACACTCAATATATCTACACACACACACATACACACACACACACACACACACACACACACACACACATATATATATATATATATATATATATATATATATATATATATATATATATATATATATATCAACAGAGTAGCTTGTTTCCCATTTTACTAGTTCACCAGAGAAATCATACCAAAGTAGATGCAGTGATTTACAAATCTAATTTCTTGACTGAATTTTTCATTTTAACAACAGAGGTTAGAATTAATTAACAGTTTATGTCCAAATCCTGGGTTAAACAGTACAGCTGTTTAGCTGTACAATTTATAGCTTAGTTCCTCACTGCAAGCAAACATTGAATGGAAAGGTTTGAGTTTAGACAAGGGTGGTAGTGGGACTCCAGCCTGATCTACCACCCTAACTCCATTTTTTGAGAATAGCATTTGACCCATAGTGAGTTTGTCCAGGATGTAGAATTGGAAAATTCCATGGTCTGGGAAATGATGGTGGTGGTTTGCTAGTTGGTTTTTGAGGAACTGGAGTCTGATGTGCCACCCTGAATTTAAACTTGTTTACATTTCCCTATGTAAAAACAACTGCAGCCATTATACTGTGCCCAGTATATCGCAAAAGTAGTGTTGCAACTACCAGGACAAGTGTTGTTGATTTTTCTCCTAAGTACAGGATAAAATAAATAGTCTTTGTTGCTTATGTATTTACAGTAAGTGCAAAAAGGGGGTTCAAATGAGTGAGTTCCTGCATTGATCTCCTGCAGTCTGAATTTGCACTCTACTCACTCCCTAATGTTCCTGGCTCTTTTGAAAACAAAACAAGGATAGGGTACTAGGGTTTTTCCAGTTATTTATTGTCTGTAATCATCACCAGTTGCCAGTCATGATCTTTCTGATTGTTTTGTAATCTCTTTAAAGTGAGTGCCATGCTTCTTTTGTCCTCCTGTAGATCCTGGTGTTTGTTTCTGCTAAGCTCTAGGAGTCTCCGAGGGGGGGGGGTATCCCTCAACATAGGGCCCTCTGCCTCTTTTAAAATTTTGATGGGGTTGAGGATGGAATTTAGTAATGTATTGCTGTACCCCGTAGCCATGACGTTTTGGTGTAGGCCGATTAGATTTGTGATGAAATCTCTAAGCTATTTGGAGATGTGTAATTCTCAACCCCTGAGATTTTATTACACTTCTCTTGGTAATCTGAGATGCATGCTTTTACTGTGAAGCAGCATATTAATCCTGGTTGGTTTTCTGAACAAGTTACTGTATCAGTATTTGTTGTCAGTGTCCTTAGATATGGTTTTATCTTTCTCTTTCATGTTCCTTTCAGTTACATTAGTTTCTTTCTTTAAGTATTTAGAAATTATTTTAAATCTTGTGCAATTTAGATTTGCTTGATACATTGAATCAATGTCTGAGGTAATATTTAAGTTACTGATGAGTTTTCAGTTTTGTTTTGCACTAATTAATGTTTCAGTTATATTTTTCAACTGTGAGACATTTCACATTGGCTTTTAATGGAGCAGCTGTAAAAATCAATCTTATATGGCTAGATGTTATTCCTCTGGAGTTTGATAAAAATTTACCAACAAAGGTAAAACACTTTTCTTGTCTTTTTTCGTGACTGGTGGATTGTTTTTTCTTTGGTATAATGCTTGATTTAACATACATCCAATGAGTAGCACCACCATCAGGTATATAAACACAGAATATAAACAAAATGAGGACAGTCTATCATTTTTACTAGACTGACATAATTTATCAGCAAAATAATGAACGTGAACAAGTAGTCATGAAAAAGGGCAATACAGTATCAAAGAAAAGTTTAAAGTAAACTAGATGCATCTTCAAGCTCTGTTTGCTCAGTGATGAAAGTAACTGAATGCACATAATGCCTTCAGTTAGGTCATAAATAAGGAATGATTGTCTTTAGTCCTCTTCCCATTCTAATTCTAATTCATATAGGAGCAGGGAAATGTGGTGCAAACTTGTAGGGGTGTAGAACAGTTAAAAAAATGACCGCTGGTAGTCTAATTAAACAATCAAGATCACTTAATAGACAGCTTGTAAGCTTAATATCAAACTATCCTGATTTTATAAGACAGTTAAACTATGTTTAAAATAGAACAGAGAGACATTTAGGCAGTTTATAAGCTGTTTATAAGTAATCACTTGAGTGATCGCTTGTAAGATGTTAGTGGTGCCAAATAGCTATACTGTCCAATGCGTGGAATTCTCACGCTGTGTCTCTGCCCTATATTCAAAGGTATCAAAAATGTCAAGATTAGAAGTACTTTAAAAATGCATAACAAATAATAAATAACTGACCTATATACTACTAACCTGATATACAAAGATTAAGCAAATAAGTTCATATCCCAGTATAATGCCCAGGTGCATAATAAAATCAGTTACACATCTGTCCTTCTAATCAGACTTTAAACCAAGGCCCCTTCTGCTTGAGTTGGTGGCAGTTTAGGTGGATGTAAAAGATTCCACACCACCTACTGAAAAGAGAATGGATTATTGCATAAACGTTACATTTTGTTTTTAAATGTTATATGTTTAAATTACAAAAAAATGAAAAGATTCTGGAAAGTTCTCCAATGCCCTGGCCAAATTTCCTCCCAGTAGAAGTATAAAAACCACCTTGCCCCCCCCCAAAAAAAAGAGGCTACTAGCCTAGTGGGATTAACATGGTTAACAAAGAATAAATAAAAATAAAATCTCATAGAGACAAGCAGTCTCTTCATGTTCTAAGAATGTGTTGCAAGACCACAAAAAAGCTGTAGGGCAGAGTTATTGCAATACCAGAAGGTGCCATACATCCCTTGCATTGCTATATACTTAATGGTACAGTCAATAGTATGACAGCGGTACTCAGAACAATCTCATCAATAGTGTCAAGCATTACAAAACAGCATAACAGACATGAGTCAATTTGTGAATTGTAATGCAATTCTAACAACAGTCTGTTACTGAATGCAGAAAGTTGTTTCTCTGTTTCCCACAGTTCACCATAATAATATCATCAAGGTATTCACTAAGGAAAAATTACTACAGCGGTTGAATAACCAGTGCCCTTATCTCTAAGGAATGTATTTTTATTGCTGTATTTTTGATGGAGACAGAATATTCTAGGCTATACAAGGCACATTGCACCATGAAAGCTTGGTTCTGTGCCAGTTTTATACAACATGATGCATATTTGTAAAATGACACTGGAATGCAAATTTACACTGCAAATAAGCTGTCAATGCAATACTACAGTTCAATGGAATAAGCATAATACAGGAATTCTCCCCTTCCATTATATTACTTCATCTGGGGTACACTGTTTAATATTTGTTTTTCATTAAATAATATGTAGGCATAACATGTCTGCTATATGCAGACCTGCTTTATGCACAGTGGAATTTTTCATACTCTGTGAGATCAAGATAAATACATTAATAAATTGCTTGTGTTTCCATGCATAACTAAGAAGTATTCTTTTCCTGTATCAGAAGGTACTTAGAAAGCCTCCGTTGTGTTTTGCCTTTGTAGTGAGCAGCTAATAGGCATATCGAGTAAATGAAAATACTTGTGCTACTTGATCAGGAAAAACGCTAGCACTAATTTTTTTTATTATTCCTGCAGTTGATGGCTCCCTCTGTTAATGCAACAATTTTCCTGTGGCTTACCATCTTTTTTGCCAAAACATATTTATTCTGCTGTACAATGTATGACACAATTACCATGTCTCTGAGCCCTCGTTCCCCTACTATGTACAGTAGAGCAAATCTAATTGAGGGTACTGGATACCTCTGGATAACTGAGACATTGTGGTCTGCAACACCTAAACAAACTGTAATTAAAAATTAAATTAACATATATTTGGAAAGTTGTGAGCTTCTTCAGTATAACATTAAAGGGGCTTTTCTGATGGTATTTCCAAAGAGATTTATTTGTTACTTTAAAAGGGGTGCCTAATCAGCATTATTACTTACTGAGAGCTCCCTGCCATAATTTATGATTTATAATAATCTGACCTTTTATACTGGTATAACTTTTACTTTTAAACAATATATATGTCTCTTAGCTAGACCCAAATGCAATCGTATAATTTTGGAATATAGTGCTTAAATTGTTTTTCATTTGAATGACTTATGATTTACTAAGTTTAGGCCAGACAATAGATCACCAATTAACACTCAGAAGCAAAGGAAAAATAGAAAATATCTACAGTGCAGTGATGTTCAGATATAATCCATCAATATTTGTGCATTTAGAAGAAAACACAGGGACCAGAATATCTATACATTTTTCTCCTCCTTCTCTCTCCCTCCCTTTGCTTAATGATAACAGATCTTGGCCTGATCATCGCATGATGTAAGACATCATTGTACTGTATGGCCTATTCACCACACTCCCCAACTGTATTACATTTTGTTAAAAATCTTCTTATTTAGCACATTTCACATAAAAGTAAAAAGTGTTTGCATTTGTGAAGTAGAATATCGAAATAGTAATATAAAACATAACCATAGGACATCCAAACTCAGGTTAAGAAGTAATTAAGTAAGGAAATATTGTTTGGAAACACAAATATTTTCTTTTTTGGCAACAAAATGTTGCAAAGATTCAAAATTTATAGTCATACAAGACTGATGATTCAGGAACTTTTCCACTGCTTGTGGTAAGAGCTGCAATAAAAAAGCTTACACAAAGTGGAGATTTGTGATTAGCCACAATCAGGAAAGACCTCATAACTGCATAATTTGCATGTCTGTGAATTGTAGTTAACTACTACGATTACAGATTAGCACTTTTCTGTGGTGGTTAACACTGGTGGCCCATGCATTGCATTAGCACAAACAACTCCCTCATACATTCTCCCACACACACACACACACACACACACACACACACACACACACACACACACACACACACACACACACACACACACACACACACTCATCACATAGATCTTGCTTTGTCCATGAAATGACAGAACATACCTGATATTGCTCCTTATGTCTTCACTGTACTTATAAATCATGAATGATTATACTAAGTCATTAATGCCAGACATACTTCTCAACTGTACAGATTTTTCAAGAATGTCCAGATTTTTGCTTCATATTTTTGGTCCATTTTTCATAAAATTGTGTTTTTCTGGCAAATTAGTGGCAAATTATTAAAGATTGAAGTTAGAAAATAATGACAGACATCTGAGTTTCAGACTCCATGCCCTTCAGAAAATTCATGCTAATGCAAAACCTGTTATTCTATCAACTTTACAAGTCTGTAAGAGCAATATTTAAAAATTGCCCCTATTTTTGGTCCTCTGTCCCACTTTTATTTATAGCTTTCTCCAGATTTCTTGCTCTAAGACTTTGAGAGGTATGACAGACATTGGGCCAGAGTCCAAAAGGCTTGATGTCGAAGTAAGTCCCTTACTCCAAATCTTGCTGTCTTAGAGCAGGTATTTTGGAACATGGCTGCCTCTGTAAGTCTATTTATAAATAGGCTTTACACTGAAATAAGTAACTTACACTGAGAAGAAATCATTTGGAATAAGGGCAGATTTACACCAGACTAAGGCACTAACACTGAGAGAAAGTGTTTCAGAATCAGGGCAGATTCTATAATGGGTCTAATGAGGGATGAGTACAGTGGGACAATGACCTCCTTTTTTCTGGATGAAAAGCCCTTCATGATGAGGTGTGCCACATAGAAGGATTTCCTGACTGTTGTGGCAATGTGGTTATTGAAGGTGAGACCACTGTCCACCTGTGTCCCTAAGTCTCTTATCACACTTTCTGTGTTTAGTGTACTGCCACCTATATGGTAATTCATGGATACATGTTTTTTCCCAAAGGGGATAACAATACATTTCTTGGCATTGAGCTTGAGCCCATGGCTCTGGCACCAAGCTGCCATTCATCCATCCATCCATCCAGCCATCCAGCCATTCATGAGTTCATCCAGCCACTCCAACAGCCAGTCAGCTAATCACTCCAGCAGCCAGTCAGCTAGCCATTTCAGAAGTCAACCAGCTAGCCACTCCAGCAGCCAGCCAGCCAGTTTGACACTCCAGCAGCCAGCCATCCAGCTAGCAAATCCAGCAGCCATCTAGCTAGCCATTCCAGCAGCTATCCTGCCAGCCATCCTTTCATCCAGCCAGTCATCCATCCATCCAGCCAGTTATCCATCCATTCAGTCAGCCATTCATCCATCCAGCTAGCCACT